>NW_028186867.1:709331-753551 GCF_003343005.1 Rhea americana | reverse complement strand
AGGTCTCTCTGAATGGCAGCACAGCCCTCAGGTGTGTCAGCCACTCCTCCCAGCTTGGGATCATCAGCAAACTTGCTGAGGAGGCACTCTGTCCCTTCATCTAGGTCATTGATGATTTCAAGTTGGACAAGACTGGAAGAAGATGGAAAAGTGAGAAAAGTCATTTATGAGCTAACATCTGTTGTAAGCTAAGAAGACTGTAAGTGTTGATGATTAAATAATGTACGAAATCAGGTAAGAAAGGAAAAGCTCATCTTGTGTTCCAGTCCTGTGTACTGTGTTGTGCACAAATAGTTCTGTTAAACAAGATGATCTATATACATGAAGTTACTCACATGTGTGACTGTTGACACTTAACCCTGTTTGGATCTACCTCAAGATGGAAGAGACATGCCTTGAATAGGAAGGGACTTCTGATAGCACCAAGTTGTACTTAAAGCTGTTCTTTACAAACCTGAGTTAGTGCTTAATGTTTATTGAAATTTGTAAAGGAAATGGTTACATATTTATTGCAGGTATGTTTTTGAAGACTTTTGAAAGAATCTGAGACTCTATTTCTGATTTAAAACGAAGTAAATAACACTAACAGTGTAAATTTCAGTAACTGCACTTTCAAATCCTAGTGAAATCTACACTACTTAAAATCTACACGTGTATATAAATACATTGCAACTAGAAATGGAAAGTACTCTGGGACTACGCAGTCTCTCCTACCTAAATCAAGACCTGGTTTACTTCAGGTCTTTAATGTGGTCCTTTAGTGTACAGTCTATAGAAATTCCTTTGGATAACTTGTTCATTAGATATAGAAGTAGAAGTTTATTTTCATTAGTTTCAATAACCAAGAAAGAAGAGTTTCAGGAAATATTTTTGTACAAATAAGAACACTCCAAATAAGTAAAGTGAGAATGGTGGAGGGTGATGCAGGTCTCCATGCTGTTAAATATTTTTTCACTGATGATTTAAAATGGAAGAGAGATGTGAAATAAAGCTGATGAATATCTTTTAGGCAAAGTCCCTTGTGAGGTATATGAGCTAAACAAAAATAACTTCCCTTGATGATAAGGAGATTTGTTGCTGATAGACTTGGGTGCTTCCACAACTGTTTTAAGAGTTAATAGCTTTCAGAAAGACAAGAGGGGATTTCATGTAAAGAATTCTATTATTATAAAAGCATTGTCAGTGAGTATTGAATGGAAGTTTTCTCATTTTCTTTATATGAAGTTATTGAGGGAAATTGCCAGGTATTGTCTTTAGGATATCTTGCAAGATTTTGAGAATCAAGGGTAGAAGGAAGATTGAACAATAAAAAAGAAGATGGTGAAGAAGAAGAGGACATATTTGACTGTATACTGAAATCAGATTTTGAGAATGAGAATCACAAGATCAAAAACAGACTCAATAGTATTATTTTGTCACTGTTTGAAATTTTTGAAACTTTAAGGGAGAGAGGCTTGGGAGACATTGGAATGTATTACAGATATCTTTTTAAAGATACACAGTAGTAAGTATGTATGTATGCATTAATGGAAACTGCCTACTGATTTGTATTAGCAGTCAAAAGGGTGAAGAAGGTATCATTTCTGTTCTTCAGAATTTGATTTTGTATGTGTACAATCTTTTTTTTTTTGAGGGTGGGAGAGAGAGGGTATGCTTGCTGAAAATGTCCTTGTTTTCTTTGCAGTAAGCCATTGCATGATTCACAGTACGCCCAGTAGGAAGAGAATATAAAGATTATTTGTAAAATTTAGAAATACTGATTGTACCCATTTTAGAATGACGATTTATTTTTTAGGTGTTTTGGCATGATTTATTTTTCTGTTGTTCAAAAGAACTGTCAGGCTTTTTAATGTAAGTGCTTACACATTTATATCAAACACTTTTCCAGTGTTATGCAGCCCATAAGGCTTGCTTACTTTGCTTATAGATTTTGCAGTTTCACTGTTTGTTTTTAATCTTAAATTTGTCGTTATATTACTTTGGATTTGGCAGTGCTTGTAGTTTTAGAGAGCAGAACGCCCATTATTCTATAGCAGTAAATGCAACCAGAAGTACTAGCAGTTGCACCAAAAAGGTAGAACAACGGAGGCATGTGTTACAAATTTGACACAGGTATTTCACTTTTGTCCTATATTTGACTGAAACAGTGTACTAGAGAAGTGAAGGAGAAATCTGGAAATAGTCCTTATCTAAGAAAATTATGGGAGCTGGATGTCTCAGCCTGAAAGCCTCAGCAATGGCATTGACTTCAGCTTTCTCTGAATGTCAAAAACTTGATTTTTGTGAAGCATACGTATTATAGTATGAGCTGTAAGAGAGTGGAGTTTGCAGTTGCACAGAGGAGCACTCCCAAATGGTGCTGAAGTTCAAATTTTAATTTGTGTGTGATGTTAATCTTTTTATCCACAAAAATTGAAACTTGCTAAGAGCACTTTTAAAGCCTTGCCTTACTCTGGAAAGAAGCGTGCAGTTTGTTTAACAGTGCACTACATAACAGGTTGTAAGACTTTAGCACAGAAAAGACAAATGTCTCTTGTTTTGACCAACTATGACATGACTAATATAGTTGAAGTGCAGGTTACTTATTCAGCTAGAAATGATCAAAATTTACATGTAAGGTTTTTGGACTGACATTAGTTTATAATGTAAAGGTATCTGCTTTTCTTGATTCCCCTCCCCCTCCCATGCTCTGTTCTTGCTATAAACTCAGAGATGTTAACAAAATGTTCATTTTCATCTTCATCATTTTTTCAGGGAGAGAGATGAAGTTAACTAACTAATTTGGTTATTTGCCTAGGTTTTTGCTCTGCATTCCTTATTTTGTATTATCTGTCATGTTTACAAGGTGTGTATTTTCCTTGATTGGGGCATTATAGTAAAGAGGGACAGAGAAGAACTGCACATGGGGAATGTTCTGTACTTTGCCCTTTTGTTTTGAGGACAGGATCTGTAGGGCCTTGAGTATGGGGAGGAGTGGCAGAGTGGAAGATGGAAGAAACTGGAGAAGGTAAGTTAATGAACGTTCTGTTGAACAAGGGCTTATTTGTAGTGAGTGAACTGAAGTAATTGTTAAAGACTAGCTGATCTTTATATGAAGATGAACTTGTGCTGTTGCCTAGGTAGGTGTTTATTTGCTTCATAAGCCTGGTTGAGTTAATTGATTAGATGTGCTGTAATATATGTGACTGCTATTAAAAGAAAGGGGAAAAAAAAAAGGAATAGTGTCCGAATTACAACACAAAGAGCATTTTCTTTTTCTTCAAAAGTTTCTTCTTGGAAATCTTTTTTTTTTTTCTTTTTTTTTCTTTTTTCCTTTTCCCTCCACTGGATCTGTGGTGATTGAACTTGAACTGGCTCATGGCATAAAACAAGAAGGTAGTTCCTGTTTCCCTGTGCATTTGATATGTGTGGAGGTACTATCAAGAAGGTGGTTTTCTTTTTCCGTAGGTTGAGGCTAATCCCCTACACTCCAGATTTCATGGGCTCTGTGATCCTT
The DNA here is from genome assembly GCF_003343005.1 of Rhea americana. Taxonomy (NCBI): domain Eukaryota; kingdom Metazoa; phylum Chordata; class Aves; order Rheiformes; family Rheidae; genus Rhea; species Rhea americana. Next base: position 750,055 of record NW_028186867.1, on the reverse strand, counting down.
TCCCCTCCACCCCCTCAAATGCAGAAAGCCTGAAACCCCTTCCACCCTCCCAAAAAATAAAAACAGTAGGCATTTTTGTCCTTCCTATGGGGAAAAACTGGGAGCAGCCCCTAGCACTCAAGCACTGTGAGGATGGACTTCAGTAATATGGTCGAACTGATCTAACAGCTGATGCCAGGTCACCCTGTGAAACTGTGGGGTCTCCTCTTTATTCTTCTGCTTCCCTTCTCCCCCGAGTCATTCCCCACAGACCTTTTCATACATCTTAACCTACAGTAAGTAACTTCAGGGACCAAAACCAGTAGAAACCTTTTTTTTTAGCATCTTTTTTTCCTGCTCATCTACATCTCTGAATTAGCCTGTTTGAGACAGTGAGTGATTGAGGTAGCAAGACGGTTGGAAGGAGAGGAAGGAAAGCAGGACTTTTGGCATCTGATAGCTCTGTTATGTTGTAAAACTGCACCCTGAGAGGTATGATTTGGTGGTAGGAACTATTGCAGGAGATTAGGGAGGTAGAGACCACCATTCAGTTGCCTGTGAGAACTCTGTGCTCTAGAGAACATGGGGAGAGGGAGGTATCCTAGAAAAGCTGGATGAGAGGGAGAGAGGAACTGCTTCACCTCCCCCCTGAAATTCTATAGATCTTTCCTGGGTCCTCTGGCTTCCCCTATCCTCTTCTCTACTCATATGCATCTCTCCGGCTTCAGAGCCTGTTCTGCTGCTGAGGGGTAATTCATGATTCACTTGGCATCTGAGAAGCTGAAGGCTAGTTCTGTGCACTAAATATGATTTTCGTGTATATTGCACATCCTGATGTGTTGAGGTATTCCACTCCTCCTCCAGTTCCACATAGTCTGAAAAAACTGACTTCTGTTTAGTGCAAGGCGTTTTACAAAGCAGATTTTTGTTAGTATCTTTACTTTATTAGGCAGGAGGGGAGACCAGCTGTCCAAGGGATTAATTCACATATTGTTTGTAGAAGATCTTTCCAGGAGAAATGGGAGAGATGATTTTTTTTCCCCTTAATTGCCTGATCAACATGCATTCACTTGTAGCAGTAAGCTTGTGGTTATATCCTTTTCATGCACATGTTCTCCAGGTTCTGGAAGCTGTCTAATGAGATAAAAGGGTTCCTTTCAAGTGCTCTGTTTCTGAACTCAGAAAGACGTCTTACAGAAGTTATTGTAGTGTGTCTGTACTGCTTCTGAAACCACAGAAAATAATTAGAGAGTATTAATGGCTTGCTTTGCTTATGCTCACCATTTCCAAGCGGAAAAGTTTTATGGTTGCATTAATTAGCGTGATTTTTTTAATTCATCTTTGAAAAGTGTGTCTTTGTTAACACAACTAGGATGCATAAATGTATTGTAAACTTCAAGGAAGTTTCCATACAGCAATTTATCTATTTCTGTTTAAATCTTCTGTTATTCCTTGCATCATACAATAGATAATATAGCACTTTTGCAGTCCCTTCCTTGTCCATCACTTTTATGCTTTGAAATGTTTACATATTGACTCTTATATTGATTTCACTGAAAATATGGACTAGAGAGGTAATGATTACAAGAATGTTGAAAGATACGTCAGTCTAAAGAACAACAATATCTGACATTAATAAATACAAAATAAAAGTCTGTTTTCTAGATGGCTAACAGTACATCTGCATGGCTAGTATTTAGTCCGTCTTAAAGATGACCATTTAAGAAATGATATACTTGCAATAGAGACATTAGTATACAAGCCTGTTTTGCTTTATTCAAAGTGCTTGGCTCAAAAACTTCCAAGATCTGTATTTCATGTCAATATTGTGTTGATGGATGCCATATATTTTGCATATGTTTCCAAGCAAAACACTAAGTCTATTATTCTTCTGTCTTGGTGCCTTTTGTAGGCTTTAAGATGTTGTGACAAGCCTTGCTCATATGGGATATTCTGAAAGGCAGTGGAAATGGCAATGCATGAAGTTGGCAGATTCCGTGCTGCTTTCTTGCCCCGTTGGATTAATGTTGTCCGTCATGTCTGGGTTTGCTACCTGTGGTAGTGATTGTTTAATAGATTTAATGGTAGCCTGCTATGTAAAGGGGAGGGCAGGAGCTTTTCAGTCTTCTACATGTAAGTACAAGCATCAGCCTTTATCTCAACAAATGTACTTTGTATTTATTTAATGGTAAAATACATAGTCATTGATTTGCTTTTGGATTTGTTCTCTAAAGCTCAGCTTGACCTCATAGTGTTCTGTGGCCTTGAAATGAATAAACCGAGTTGTATGCTTTTGGAAAGGTTTCCCTTTCATTTATGTTCATTAGCCATTAATGTCAGAGCTGATTCTATTTTCTCATGTTACATTATGCTTCGCAAAAAGAGGAATTTGGTTTTCACGTTAAACGTTTAAAATGTTTCTTTCATAGGATAAAATAAAGGAGCATTAGTTTTGTTTTTCAAGTGGTTCACAGTTCAATGCTGCAATGAGCAGCATTCTAATTAGAAGGCGCAACACCTGTCTTACTGGGTGTTATCTCAAAATGGCTGGAATTGATTTCAGCTGCATAAAATATTACTGGATCAACATGTGTTTGCCAAACAGTGCTGGTAAGAGCTGACTTTTTTTCTGTCTAGTGTTCAAAATACTCTTTCTCGAGCTCTAAACTTAGTGGAAAGCAGAAAATAATTTGTGCCTTGATTTCTCTTGTATGTTTTTCTGCTTCATTTTTCTCCCCCCCACCCCATCCTTCCCTTAATTAGTTTTCCACTCAAGCAGTTTTTGTACACTAGACCCCCCCTGCCCCTTTCATTATGAATACCTAATACAGACCTGCAAGTGGTCACAATTGCTTGGCAGTATTTGCTGAAGTGTGTTTGTGTGCGTGTGTGCGCATGCGTGCACATGCACATGGCTTAGTGGCCACAAAAAGACACATCTTGCACCAGTATTTTTTTTTTCAATATTAAATAATTCAATATTTTGGCTTTTAAAGGGGGAAAATGAAATGGTTTGTACTTTATTTATGTGTGTGTTCAGGGAAGAGCGGGTTTGAGCATTAACAAACTCATTGCTGGTTCTGCCTTTAGTGTTTAGTGACAGAAAGACTTAGAATTTGCATAGTGTTATGTGAGAGAATAAGACCACTTCACTCCTGTTCTTATGTGATCTTTTCAAAATTTGGTAAGGACGATTAGTGTGGCTGCTTTTTTATTTCAAATATATATTTTATTCCCTCTTCACTTGCTCATTTTTTCAGTGTTGTGAATTGAATGATATCAGCTCTTATAAATAAAATGCGGATTTCTTTCTTTTTGCTGTAGCCAAATTTCATGTACACACTACAAAGTCAAAATATCCCTGCGTAGAGATTTTCTTTATTTGCTAATACATAATGCTGTAAATTGAATCCTAGCCGAAAATTTCTTTTCTGGTTTCATGCTTGTTCTGATTTCATCTGTAGAACCTGCCTGTCCCAGATACTGTTTCTTTTGGTCTAGTCAACAACAACTGCCTCCACAGAGGCAATTAATAAATTGCCTTTAATGCAGAGCTTCAGAAACTATTGCAGAGGTATTTAACACCTACTGTCAGGTTGGTTGAAAGTAGGAAACTGCTATGTAGTTGTAGGTCTGCTTCCCTGGGCTGGTGGAGTGCTTCTGAATGTGACAGTTCCCAGAGTTGGCAGACTTTTCAGTTAGGATGTAAAATTTGCATTACATTTGCAGATGACATGGTCAACTCTCCAAACGGGCAAGCTCAGTCTGACAACAGATTTGAATAATTTACTGAATAACCAGCATTAATAATGACAAAGGAGTGGTGTGTGCTTTGGGGGGGGGGGAAGGGGGTGTAAGTGCATACATGTGTAAATGTRCACACTTAACTTATTGTACACCTCCTATAAAGCACATTTAGATAAGCTTTTGCTGTAGAAATGGAACAGAGAGGCAATTACCATGACTTTCCATTCCCAAGTTAGACTTCTGTAACTCACGCCTGTTGTGCTGAAAGCTATGATTGTTTCATAGTAGAAGTAAACATACTACTTCACCTCTATGGTAAGGTATTTTTATGGTAGTGCATGGTGACTTGTTTAGTATTTTCTGACATTTATCAGTGTATACAGAAGGCAAAAACTCAAACAGCAGTAATGATGGTGGTCAACTGAATCAGTTACTTATCTGTGTAATGATCAGACACTGGCCCCTCCTGGACTTTATTTTGAAATCTGTTTAGATTTTTTCTGTGAACTGGTAAAACATGGAAGGTAATTGTTCCAAAAAAGGCCATTAATTCTGAATACTCAGTTCTTATATCTTTGTTTTCATGTCCTGCTCAAGACCTAATGGGGAAAAATCAGCTGAAGACAGTATTTTTTTTCTATTTTATTTTTTTCTTAGAACTGTTTGTCATCTGATTATCTATAAAGTGATGCATGCTGACTGCTGAATGATGGTGCCAAATTATAAGTTGGTTTTGAAAATTAAAGCCTACTTTGGTATTTTGTTATCACACTTAGAACTTGATTAAGAGTTTTCTGAAGGATACAATTCTCTTGTAGAATTATGTGAAAACATGCTTTTCTAGTGCATAATTAAAAATACTTTTTTAAATTTGAAATTACTAACATTAAAAATTTTGGTTTTAAAACTGTCCTCTTTGCCTTGTGTGCCTGCAGTGATTCTGATTGATTGTAGTGTCACTTGGTGGTGACAGAAGAGCGGATCACCTGCAGTTTGCCCAGCTTGCTTTTGGATTTAGCCAAGGATCTGCTCCCTTGAATAAGAATTGCATAAGCATTGTTGATTGCCCCCCTCATCCCTCTCCCCCTCCGTTTCATCTTAAACAAGTCAGAAAAGCCAGAAGAATTTGCTGAGAGTGTTCAGTGTGACATGTCTGTTAATAATTTGAAAGAAGTACTTTAAATTGCTCATGCATTTTTGCTAGGCTGTAATTTTTTAACTGTTTGCAGAAAAAAAATTGAGTTTTCATTGAATTGCCTGTTGAAGAACCTATCAGCATGCAGTGGCAGTGGCTTAAAAAAAAAAAAAAAGAAAGAAAAAAGAGTGTTCTGTTGTTCTGTTTACTTTGTAAGGAGTGGCCTTGGAAGTATTTTTTCAGACTTATTTTGTTTCCATTGTATAATGGGGAATACATTATAACATTCAGGGAGATGTTCCACTCTCAGCTGGAACACAGTGCTTAGTTCTGATCACCATATTTCAAGAACAGTGACTGAATAAAAACTAGAGGAGAGAAAAACTTCCACATGATGGCAACTTATAAAATTTAGGAATGTTCTGTATAGAGAACTGATGAAGGGGAGGAGACTGTTCCTATTTGAGAGGCATGAAAAATGATGCATTCTCAAATGAGGTAAAATAGAAGATTTAAATTTACCCTTTTTTTAATTTAAAGTGTTGGACATTACAGAGCAGTTATAAAACTTATTTTAAGTATTTTTTTTTTAACAACAAAGTGTCCAACAGAAATAAACTACTATTCACCTAGTTGCCCTTTACACAAGCCTTTACAAAATGACAGAATGGTTGGGTTGGCAGGCACTTCTGGTGGTCTTCAGGGCAAACCCCCTGCCCAAGCAGGGCAGCTAGAGCGGGTTGCACAAGACTCTGTCCAGTTGGGTTTTGAATATCACCAACTTCACTTGAATATCACCAAGACTTCACAACTTCCCTGGGAAACCTGTTCCAGACATTTTTTTGTATTTTCAATAAGTGCCTATTGCCTCTTGTCCTGCCACTGGACAGTGCTGAGAAGAGTCTGGCACCGTCCTCTTTACACTCTCTCATCTGGTTTTTCTACACATTGGTCAGATTCCCCTTGTGCCTTCTCTTTTCCAGGCAGAACAATCCCAGCCTTAGACACCTTGAAGAGTTAGATCTTACTGGAACTTAAAAAGAGGCTGATCCAGCATAAAAATGATTAGAATTCATACTTTCACTGTACATAATCCAACTTCCAGCTGATAAAATGAAGTAAAAAGGTTGAAAGATCAGTACACTAGGTTTAAAATGTGGTTGGCTATAGCATGAATGTGTGTATGAATGGGAGAGATTTGGGTTAGAAGGAAATTTTTTAATACACTTGTATTTTTGGTAACTTTCTATTCAGTGGTCTAACATACTACAAGGGACATAAACCTTACACCTTTTATGTGCTTATTTGGGAAAAGTATCTTCTCTTCCATTTTCCACAGACTGCAGTGTATTAAACTTATCTTTTAATAAAGACTGTAGTTTACAAAGATTTATAGGCCATAGCAGTATGCATATTTTGGTGAAAACACAAACTGGATTTTATCACACTTGTTTCCACTCAGAGAAAACAGTACAGGTAAATAAAGTGTTGAGAATCTGAAAGACATGCTGTCAGTTGACTGACTTATGATGTATGTTTAGGATGCGCCAGGATTTTTTCGTGTTGTTTAGATTTACATTTATCTATGGGAACTGCAGAATAAATCAAAACACAGAGCAAGAGGTAAGCCACCTACTTTTTAGTGCCCCTACATATGCCGCTTGGCACATAGAAGTGAGCTGCTGCTAGCTTGTTCCATGTATGCTAACTTGTCATCTTTGTGAGCATGTCAGTGCTCATGTTCCTGGAGCTGTCTATAGGCTATGCAGAATCACTAGCTTTTGAACAAATCTCTCCAGAAGCTATAGGGCTGAAGAACTAAGCTTAGTTCGAAATAAGATTTGATAGCTGTTAGAATTTTATTTCTCTTTATGTTGTAGCACAAATCACACAGGCAGTCCTGGGAGCAAAGACCAGGCTTAGGACTCCTTGCTCATAGTGCTCCAGTAGCTAGTGAGTCTCTGCAACAGTACCCAGTTCCATTAGCACTTCCCAAGTCCTCCTTTTGGACTAAGATGCTGAAATTCTATTTCTCCCCCCCCGCTTCATCCTTTGCCTCTGACTCATTCTTTCCCACTTTGAAGTGTGTATCTCCTACATTCCAGAGATAACTGGAAGTTATTTTACTTGCTCCCTTTTCCCACCCAGATTTAACATTTCCCAAGATACTTTTATTAGAGGACAGTCAACAATTTCCATTCTGTTGTAAAACAAAGCCAGATAAAATGTTCAAAATCCAGCAAGACTCCCAAGAACATAGCTGTCAAGTATTTTGACAACTTCTACCAAAATGACTTAAGAAGGCTATACTACTGGCAACTATGGCTTTCTCAAAATAGACCTCCACTGCAGTACATTACACTAGAAAAGTAAGCCACTGTGCATTTTTTCTGGCTGTTTCCTCTTGCTCTTTAATGCCAAAGTCAATACAGATAAATAACCTGAGTTCTTGTTTTYGTTATGAAAATAAATATAAAAACAATTAAAACACATTCTAAGCTTGAAAATTAGTCTCATATGCCAAACAGCCAAATACAAGCCTTTTATGTTACTGCCTTTTCCCCTGACTGAAGGTGCAGTTCTATTTGTTCTGTTACATATTATGATTTCCAAGAGCTAAAATTAACATTAGGATGGGCTCAAAAACTAAGCTTGAAGCTATTTTTGTGCTGTCCTTGAATCCCTGGAAGTTGATTTCTTTGTCTTTTGTGTTGAGTAGTGAAATTAGATAAATCACTTTAATGATTACTGTTCTGGTTTATTCCTATAGTGCGTTCTACTATGGCGAGAAGTGGCTCGTAGGTTTTAAGTACGTTATGGCTGCCAAAGCAACGCTTGCTACTGTATTTGGGTAGTCTCTGTTTTTTTTAATACGATTGTGCTATATCTTTTGTAAACCAGTAGAGGGAGCACAAATGAAGACCTATTTCTTAAAAGTATGACGTTTGTGCTTGTAAGAATGATTTGGAGCCATGGAAATACTGAGGTCAAATGTGTTAGGTCAGAATGCCTTATTCTGTTAGAAGCAAATGCCTAAAGAGTAGGAAATAATGAACTTCCTGTTGGCTAGAGGAGTGAGGAAGCAAATAAACCATGTCCCTATGGAAGAATTGAAAGTCTAGTGAAAACAGTGTGCTTGGCACAAGGCCTTTTAAAACAAAATCAGATGAATATGTCTTAAAATAACTGAGCCTTAGTAAGCAGTGTGCTTGGTTTGTAAGATCAGCACTGTTTTTTACGAATCAAGAATGATTTGTGTGTGTCATTGTGCAGACCAAATATGTTGGACACTTGAGAGCTTTATGCTTGCTACAGCTTATTCCAATGCAGTTTATTGAATATAGCTGATGGTCTTACTGTAGGTCCTACAGTATTTTCATTAAGATTTTTTTTTAATGAGAATGCTGATTTGTAGGGTTATTACTTTCCAAATATATATTTGTGCTTTTACAAACTACATATTATGATGCTATGCAAAAGCTGTGAAATGAGCACAGATAGTATTGAAAGTTTTGCGTAATCAATAAATAAAGACACTGATATGTTGAGTTTGCAAATTGACCTCCTTTATATAGGCAATAGATACTTTGATTGGAAAGCCTGTTGACAGACACAAACTGCTTCTCACTGAAGTTAATAGAAGTTTGAGGAGTATAATCTTCTCTGTAACATTTTCTGAAATTTTAATTTTGGCTTCATTAGCTTTTTCAAGGAGTGTGATGTATCTGAATGATATTTTGAAAGGAATAAGTAAAAATACAAAGCCACAATCTTATTAGTTTCTGGCATTTCTTATTTGGGGTTTTGTTTTGTTTATTGTTGGATAGAACTCCAAATTTTATGTCTGCAGCTATTTGCTTTATTACTGTAGATATGCTGTTTCCAATGTTATGCTCATAGGCTTAACAAGCTACTGCAGGAGACTAAAGCAGAACTGTCATTTTGAAGCTACTCAGCTGAAGGCTCTTTGAAATCAGTTTAGAAAGCTCCAAGACTATTTTTGTTGCTGCTTTAATTTTTAGAGAAAACGTGTTGTGTTCTGCTATTAGTGGTCCCTATTAGTAGAAGGGATATTACAGAAACGTTGCTTTTCACAATTCCACTGGAAGTTAGTCTTGATATGGACATGATTTCCATTTAGGATCTATGCTAGGCTGAGGATAACTTAAGCATGTTCCTTTTCCTGAGACATGTATTTTTCTTAAACTGTATAATACTGGATTTGGAGAAGGTATGCTTYTGTGCTCAAGTGAGGAAAGATGGAACTGCATTCCATGCTGATGTTGCATTATATAACAGAAAGACAACATTGAATTAGGAGTGATAGAGTAATTCTCATTTTTTTTTCATGTAGCTTTCTTCTTATCAGTCCAAGAATTTACCAGGACTGCAGAATCTTTACATGTGCTATGTTCTGTAATAGCTGCTCTCCAACAGTGTGATCCTCCCATATTCCTGTCTGCTTGTGTTGCTTGTGAGATGAAGGAGGAGGTAGTTGAAGCACAAATGTGAAACAGTATTCTTCCCTCCCCCAACCCCCGCTCTGAAGGGAACTGAGGGTTTGGAAATTTGCAGTTAGCTGACAAGTGATACATCAGTGGCTCAAGCAAGTATGATGGGCCACTCCTCTCTCAGCATGTCTCTACCCGAGGGCCACAGTTCAATAAACATTGTGAGGCCTACGTGTCAGGATACGTTTGATCATCTAGAGAGGAAAGCAGTGCAGCACTAACGATGGCAAATGGTGGTGGCACAGGTTAGTTTCATATCCTTTAGCAATTAAATGCAGTATAATAAAAACTTGATTATCACCATACAGGCTATGCTCATGCTTTGTATCACTCTTTGTCTCAGAATGTCAGAAATTAGCTTTCGGGTTTGTGTAACATGATGGTGTCCTAGAAGCATTAACTCATTAGTAACTGCAGCTAGGTAATGAAACGTTTTGTTCTATGAGAATATTTAGCTATCAAGAGTGTTCAGAATAGAAAGGGTAATTAATGTCCTGCAGGCTGAAGTATGAACTTGGGTTCCTATCAAGTCTCAATACAGTTGCAACTTGAAGTGCTTTTTGAGGGATCTGGGAGAAGAATCCCAGAGTTTCTCAAGCCAGAAGACTGGAATGATGCACAATAGAGGGATTAGTTCTTCATAGTACACTTGTTCCTGTTCTTTCCAGCCTGCTCTGAGAAAAGAGAGTTAGCAGTCTTACTGTTTTTAAGATACCTAAATGGACATTCTCTGAAAAGCTGGTTTTGTGGATAAGACAGCTATTCCTGTAGCTCTGGCTATATGAGCAACTTCTGTGAACTTTGTTACATCTTTTTAAAATACATTGATTTGAAGGGGCCATGCCAGTTGAATAGAATGTGAACTGAGAGCAAATTACTAATACTACTTAAACAAGGATAAAGGTATGGTATGCTGTAATGTCCAGGTAGTGTGTTCACTGAATAAAAAATACTTTTTACTCTCTTAATTTAACTAATGTGCAAGCAACCTTTCATCTGTTAATTGCGGTGGCTGCTACTGATTACCTCCCTGTTTTAAATGTGGCTTGTTACAAGTTCTTAATTTTCCAAAGATCAGCATGTAGGTAAGTTCAGCTATTCTAGTGTGGCTGTATTTTTTACCATACTGCTTGTTTGATCCACATTAGTAATAGTGGTATCTATCAGTAGCAAGTTAACACACCATTGTAAGTGGCAGCTGGACACTGTCTTCCAGTTGCAGCTGAAGAAGGTACTGATACCATAGGGCCCCATGTTGCAGGAGTTGTTGGACTCTAATGTTTCATGGTACAACTGTTGGTGTGCGCTTTCCCTTTGTCCTGTCTAGGTCAAAACTATCTGGTCGTTTTACACCATTTGAAAGGTAAGTCTTTTTACTTAATTACTAGACTGGAGCAGCAGAYTGGAGAGATCTTGCAGAAAGCAAGGATGTAGGAACATGTAAGATGGTGTAGGTTGATTGTGGATCTCTTTTGCAGAGATGGAATTGATGAGATCTCTTAGAAAAGAATGAGCTTGATTTTTGCAGTCATCTAGCAATACCTGAAGCTGAAAGAATTAGTATCTGCAGTCCTGCTGTAGACCAATAAAGAAACACTATTCTTTTAATAAAAGGGATTTATTTGAGAGTTTGAAAAATTTGGTTTACTTTAGTTCTCATCTTGGCATAAAAACAGTCAAGCTTATATGCTGACAATTTAAATTCTGCATTTTCGCTGGCTCTGAGCTGGAACTAGAATCTGTGCCTTAAACATCCTTTCTTTTTCTTTTCAATCTTATTTTGTAGAATTAATGCCACTTAATTAAAAATGATTCAGAGCCTGCTTGGAAAAATAGCTTTGCATTCTGAAAAAGGCCAGAAGTCCAATGAAGATCTTGATGAAAGAAGAAAGGGGAAAGAGCACTGAAGACAACAGAAAGGGTATTAATCTAATACATGCAGAAAGTCCACTGGTTTATATGGATTAGTATTCAAGGCGCAACTGGAAGTGTCTTTTTTTGATGCTGAATACATATAGTAGCAGCAGCAGTTGTAGGCAGGTAGAAATTGGAGCTTAAGACTGAATTAGTAAGATAGCTGAGGAGGAAATAGCAAAGCAACTGGAAACGATGAGGAGATGGAGGAAAATGACCTGTGGGAAGAAAAATTAAATCACTTATCCTTTGAAAGAGTACGCCTGTTCTTGTCCTGCTTCTACTTACTGGTAGCAATCTTTTATGTGATTTATAGCAGTTATTTTTAAAATACAATAGGTTATGCTAAATCACTTCAGCTTTTACTCACCTTTCTTGGGAGATCTTGCCTCAGAAGTATTCCTTGACAGGGTACTGGTGAGATGTGCTTGTTTGTATACATTTTTACTATCTCTTTGAAAAGAGATGTTGGCAACCCTTGAAAGAAGAGTAATTATACCTTTGCAGTGGAGATCTTATTACAGTTGTGGATGACACTACCTTTTGTTTTTGGAGCAAAAAGTAGAAATTAGTGTGAAACTGTTAAGCAGGAATCAGGGACTACACTGTGGCAAAAGCTCTTAAATTACTACTTCAGGGAAGTTACTGCTTGTGATTCAGGATACAGTGATGACAAGGGACAGTTATTCCAGATGGATGCAAAAGATTAAACAACATGAAGCAGAAATGAGAGAATAAATCTGTGTTGTGGAGAGAAATAGGGGGGATGGAATTAGTGCTTAAAGAGAATTAGATAAGAATCCCCAGTTTTGAGGCCAAGCTGGCCTCCCTTGACTTTTGATTAAACTGTCCTGTTGAATCCAGGAATTGGCCTTACAAAGTATCCCCTCATCAGAGACCGAAGAGACCCTGAAGGAGCGGGGTGGGGGTGGGGTCGAATCCAACAAGTTGAAAGTCCAGCCGTTGTAGTTCTGCCTGCTCAATGTGTCTTTTAGGTTGGGTTCTTTAATTAACCTTCTTTATGCCAGTATGTGTGTGTTGACGTTTGTAAACACTGTGCTTCTGTTCTTATTTGGCATCAGAGCGGTGGATTAATATTAATATTTACAGAATCACAGAGAAGTTGAGATTGGGAGGGACCTCTAGAGACAATCTATTCCAGCCCTCCTGCTTGGAGAAAGGTCAGCAAGAGCAGGTTGCAGGGAAGCTGTAATTGAAGCCTGAGAAAGAAACTTGATGTGTCCAGTCATATTTTTTGAATGTCTCTAAGAATAGAGACTCCAAAGCTGCTCTTAGCAGCCCATTCCAGTGTTTGACCACCCTCAGTAGAATAGTTTCTTCTTGTGTTCAGACAGAATTTCCTGTATTTCAGTTTGTGCCTGCTGCCTCTTGTCCTGTCTCTGGGCACCGCAGAGAAGAGTCTGGCCTTGTACTTCCTCCTGCCTGGCTCTAGCTCTTGTACTTCCTTCTGCCTCCTTCAGTTATCTGTAGACTCTGATAAGATCATCCTGAACCTTCTCTTCCTCAGACTGAACAATCCCAGCTCTCTCAGGCCATCTCCTCTGAGAGATATTCCAGTCCCTTCATCATCTTTGTGGCCCTTTGCTGGACCTGCTTCAAGTATGTCCCTGTCTCTCTCTTACTGGGAAGCCTGGCACTGTTCACAGCACTCCAGATGTGGCCTTCCAGGGCTGAGTAGAGGGGAAGGATCACGTCCCTCAAAGGTCTGGCAACAGTCTTCCTAATTTATCTTGAATGTTGACATTTCTGTAAATTGAACTATTTCATAAGGCACTTCAATGATTCTTGGAAGATTTCACTTTAGAGTTGTCCAGCCACAAAACAGGATTATGCTCTATGAACCTGCAGTGTTTTCCTTTGCAAGACTGCAGGAGGGCAATCCATATGCTGGGTAGCTGAGAGGAAGCAGCGATTTGCGGTTTTAGCTTCACCATACAGGACAATTCCAGTGCTTGTATCTGCTCTTCAGAAGAGGATACTTGAGGTTGTGAAATTGAGGGATGCAGAGGATTTGGGAGAGGTGAAGCATTGATATTGTAGATGAGCACAGGTAATGGTAATGTGGAGGGGTTGTGAGACTTTGCCATTTAAATATCTAATGGCCTGTGAACTACTCTGAGTAGTGCTGGCAGGTTTGGGAGTAAATTGTTGTTTATCTCAATTTGGAAAAAACATTAAAAATGTTTATTCAAAATAATGAATGTTTGTGATTTATTACATTAGAAAGACTTGCATCCCAGGACACATCCAGGGAGTGTCACTCTTGGCCTTACCCGTCCATTAACTTGTCGTGTATTTGGTATAGGCCTGTGTGTATATATAGCTATATGTATGTATATATATGTGTGTGTGTGTGTGTGTATATATGTACATTTTAAATTGAATTTTTATTCATCAGCCCTAGTATGCTTTTTCTCTTAACTCTCATCTTGACTGTGATTTAATCTTTTTTTGGTCGTTCTTATTTCTTTTACCGGCCAAATAATTCTATTCCTTTTCTTCCATATGTCAAAGCAAACTCTTCCCCCCCACCCCCCAGCAAAATAGTGGAGGAACTTACAGATCTCATTTGCTCAGAATTGAGAATTAGCTAAGAAATATGTCCAGAACATGCGATTTTTAAATTTGGAAGAAAAAGATATTACTCTGTTACTCCCTTCCTGGTTTAATGAAGGATCTGCGTATTTGATAGTTGGTAAATGCCTACTTTATGGATATTGATGATTTAAATCAGGAAAAGAAATACTGTTTTCAATAAATTAGCAAAAATTAGTTTTGGAAAAAAAGAGGTGGAAATATTTTGCTTTTTTGAAGTTGTCGGTATAAATTCTGTAGAATCTACTAAACTTGTAGAATGTTCGCTCTCTAAATTCAGCATGATACTAGCTTGCAAAGTAATATTATTTTGAAATCTGGCAAACTTCTGTGAAAATTTAGGAGAAGCAATTTGTTGAGGTATTTCGACAGCATGTGTTTTCGGATGAAAATGGATTTAACTTGTCTTTCACTTGCCTTTATTTTTTCTTTAGTCTTATCTTGGCAGTTTGAGAAATAATTAAGAATTTCAGGAGAAAGCCTACATTATTTTTAAATCCATCATATAATACTTAACTGACTTTGTCATTGTGATGAGTTAATCAATTGTAAGATTTGTTCTCTGGCTCACAATAAAAGCAGTCAATGAGATATGAATGTTTTGTTATAGTTCAGGTTCTTGTAAGTAATATTAGAATCTTAAAGTATTAGGGTTTGTTTTACAGTTAAAATTGTGGTGTCATAGTAGGACACCAGAAACTTAACAGAAAACTTGTTGAAGTGATACGAAGTCATCTAACTGTGTTGAGAGTCATTAGCAGAGTGTAAATTCAGCTGTATTAACCAGGTCTTGGTAGAAATTAACACATGTAGTAATAACATAAAATGACAGATCATTTCTAGCAAGCCAAGATCTGTCTAATAACATTAGCAATACTTGTGTCTAATGCAAGAAACCCAAACTGGTACAAAATGGAAGATCTCATACTGATTTGTAATGAGATATTAGTCTCTCTTTCTATCCAAAGACAGAAAGCATTTAGCACAGCTCTTAAAATAAAGAATAGAGAAAGAGAGATTATAGAATTTCTACTGTTTCTTTTCATTGATTAATTTCATAACATCATGTCATCCCATCTTCAAATTTAGATTCTTCATATTTGAAGTCTTACCATTGATCTTTAAGGATCTTGTATTTGAATATAAAAAAGTAAGCTTGGTAGAGAAACCTGGAAATGCTGTATGAAAAAAATGCCCATTTTTGTACTAATTAAAAATAATAATTTCTACAATTCTATTAGTTTAAATTATTCTGAATGAGTACTGAGCAATATCTATATGCTTTATGTCAGAACTGACAAATAGCAGTGCAGAAAAAAATGTTTTGACAGAAAAACTTTGAATTTACTTGCATGGTCTTGCTTTTTTTTGTGTGGCACTGCTGCTTTTCTCTGTGTGCAGATGGGATAGTGCTCTGATAAAGAGCAACTAGTCAGTATTTCATTTTGCCCTTGCCATTCATTGTGCATCTCTGTTTATGATTACCTGCATGCTGTCCGTATTCTGCAGTGAATACAGAATTACTTGTTTCCTCACAGTTGCTCTGTGGCACTCTTATCACAGTATCTGCATACTGTAAAAATATCATGAATTTCTTTTATACTGCTGCTGTAAGAGTAGGCAGCATTTGTATCATCTGTTTATAGAAGAGAAATTCAGGCACAAAATGATTAAGGCTGAAATAGTTGAAAATCCAGGTGCTGATGTGCAAACCAGGCCCTGTAGACCTACATTTTCATGATGCTGGACATTTTTGTAGCCCTTCCAATAAGGAGGACAGACTTTTCTTTCTCAAGTCTGATCTAAAATTTATTTTGAAAAGCATTATGTCGCGTTGTCTTTCAGAAATGCCAAAATCCTGTCAGCCAGATGTGGCTTTGTGCCATATTTCCTTTATGTGATCAGCATGCTGTTAACCTCTGTAGTAGTTGTGAACTGCTTAGCGCTTCTGGGAGAAAAAAATTTCAACTGGGACCTGGAAAGGGCAAACACATTAGGCATTTGTGGACAGTTTGGCTTAAGAGATTTGGGATAGCCTGTACAGCAGTCTTGCTTATTTTATGGACTCAGCTCATTTTTTTGGGAGCCTCTCTAGTGGGTGCAGCCCCGGTGTTCTGTAGAGAAAAGGATATAAAACCACCCACCTGGAAGAGCATGTCAGAAAGTGGCAGCATGGGGTTTCCAGGTTTGGATACAGAGATGATGCTGGTATTTCCTATTTTTGTGTTCCTATTGTTCTTGTGTGTACATTGTTATTCTGATGGGTTGGTTGGTTGATTTGGTTAAATGTATTATCCATTAAATGGAATCAGAATACTCTTTCCTTGTATTGCATGTAATAGGGATACTGCAAACACGCATGTTTTTCAGAGTATGTATTCAGTATATCGTAGATGAAAACTTGAATGATTTCTCGTGAGCTTAAGAGCTCTTTAGAGTTGCATTTTGTGACTCAAGGGTCCTGAGCTGTGGTTCACCCCTCTCCCTCAACTACTTATAGGAAATTTTATATGGGTCTCTAGACTTTTCTGTCCTTTCCTTCCCCCTTAGTGGGTATCTGTTTTCCTGACACTTCTACACTGCTTTTTTCATGCCCTCCATGTGTATTGACTGCTTCTACCATCTCATGCATGCTAGCAGACCACTGCAGCCCAGTGTGCACAGTGCTCAGTTCTTGCACTGTTCACCACAGCAGCTCCTGGTCAAGAAGACTCATAAATTTTAAGTCCAGTCCTATTCAAATTTCCAAATTGAAAGTGGAGCATGCTCTGTTGCTCTTAGGGGGTACCACATGTTTTCTTCAGCAGATGCATGGCCAGCAGGTAAGGATATGAGAGTTCCCTTTTTACATGGTCAAGAGAGCATAGTGCTGCCGGAGTCTTTAAAAGGACACCAATAAGTGAGATTCCTGCCAACCAAAAAGAAAGAAAGAAAAAAAAGAAGCTTCTAACTTAATCACATTTTCAGTAGGACAGCAGCTGTGCTCATTCAAATTGAGCCAAGTTAACAAAAATTAATTTTTCTTAGAATTAAAAGCCCACCCCTGGGTGGGGGGAAATGCAGAAGTACTTCCTGAGGGAAAGGAGGAGGAGGGAGGAGTATGGAAAAGCACAGAAATATTTCTTGCCTTCCGGCAAAATTGGAAGAAGAGGTATGATGAGGGTGAACAGAAATGCTAGTCCTGTTTTATTCCAGTGTGCGTATGACTGGCAATCTGCAATAAAATATAGTCTCTACACTGACCCTTTCTGCTTGCGTTTTCTTCCATTTGTAGAAGCAAATATTTGAATATAGCTGGGGGTGGCAGTTACCAGCCCAACAATAGTAATATGGCTGGTGAAAGAACTAATCTTATTTCTTTGCACTTTTAGTTTACCTCTTGTCTTCTGTTTCCATGGTTATCTCAGATTCAAAAAGGAGGAAAATAGAGAATTAGCATTTCCTGATGCAAGAATAACTTTGCCAGAAAATTCCTATTCAGCTTTACAGCTGATTACTTCTTGTAGGGAGTATGCCTTTATAGCTTTAGTATCATATTATTAGCTGTAGGACTGCAGTGATGTATTATCTGTTATCTTTTGCAGTGTAAAATATGATTTAATAATGGACTGTTCTGAATTACATGAAAACATAAATCAAATACAAAAGTTACTAATCATATCCTGTATAAAACAAACCTTTAGTTGAAGGCTGAGTTTGGCTGGTAGCTGTACTTAATTGTGACAGTTGCTGTACTTCCTCTCATGGGCTTAGAAAAACATTTCTGTTATAAGAAAAACAGTGCAGCACATAAATGATTTTATATTGTTGTACATGTTTAAAATCATTTGAAATTGGAAGCTTGGTTTTATTTACAGAAGCAGGTTGTATCTTTTATTACATAAGTATTCATGGATCTTAAAGGATGTTCTTTGACCTTTTTTGGGGTTATTTATCCTGTTTCTTGTAGGCAATAGAGCTTGTGTGCTTTAATCTGTTTTTGCTGATAAACTGCCAAATTGCCTTTTCTCCTCTGTGCCAATCTTTTTTTTTTTTTTTTTTTTCCTTTTTCTGTAATCCGCACCCTGACTGATGTATTAAAGGTTTTGTAGGAAAAAAAAGTGAACCATCTGTATGGTTCACTTCTGATTTATGAATCACATTTTACGGTGTATTCATTAAATATACATTAAGACCTTATAAATACTCAACTGCTGTATGTTAGAGTATATACTTACCTGAGCATTTAAATGTATTTCAGCATGCTGTAATGAGTGAGGTGTAGTGCTTTTTCCGTATCTGAGTTCTCTCGGTTTGTCTGTCTGAGGCTTTGAGATCCATCCATCCATACAGTGCTACATAAAGCATTGACAGACTGATGGAGATTAAATCTGATTAATTCAATTTTCTTGCATATGTAAGTAGGACTGAGGGTCTGAGAACAGTAATGAAGTTGCTTGTGGTACAGAAAATGTCTTGAAACACTGAAATAGCTAACTGTCACTGGTTTGAGATCTTACTTTGTGTCATAGAATAGAATGATTCTGTACCATCACTAGGGCTTTGGTGAGTTAAGATTAAATCACTGTCAAGACAAAACACTTTATCCAAATTGCACTTTCAGATCTCAAGTACTGCTGCAAAATCACAAGTTAACAATTCAAAAGGAAACCAACTTCTTTCCACAGTTATATTGGTAACGGTCTCAAAACTGTTTTGCTACTGTAAGTTGTACTCTCTGCCTGCATTTCCCCATATACATACCAGTGGCAAAAAAACCAAACCAAACCAAACCAAACCAAACCAAAACACAGTATTATCTTCAGTCTGTGAAAGGTATTTGCATAGATGATTTTGAAGTCAATATTGCTAGAATATAGCTGTCTAGGTCAGGAACCAGAGATAGCAAGCCATGAACAGGTGACATGCATCCCTTAGAGGAATGATACATTAATTTATACTGAATTTTTTCACTGTGAAATTTGGCTGTCAGTTGCGACTTCAATTAAAGCTGTTTAGAGAGGCAAGTTCTTTTGTTCTTTGTTAAAATACCAGAAAAGTATGTTCTAAGGACTATTGAAATTAGCCAAAATATTTACTCTGTGTGTGTGTGTGTGTGTTTGTGTGTGTATGTATACACATATATGGCTTCCCCTTTTTTTCTTATTATTTATAAAGTATTTATACAGTTTTTATCATTGGTATAGTTTGTTCCAAACTTATACTGGGGGCCTCAGGTAGAATGACAATCCCTTTTGCATCATACTGTACAAATAAATTCATATATATATATATATAATGAGAAAAAGAAAAATAACTCAGGAGATTGGAATATTGATATAAAAATGTGGAACAGTACTCCTTACTTTCTAGTATCTTCCTGTCTCTGATCTCTTCTTGGCTGCTGCTTTTCTTTTACTAGTTTCGACCTCTGATTTTGTGCAAGTTATGTGAGAATATAGTCCAATGAATGTGCATGAAAACATGGTAATCCTTCTGCCCCGTACACTGCCGTTGGAGAGATACTGGGATTCAAGCAAGATTTGGATGAGTTGGTTTAGGGGAAGGAAATGGATCTAAGTGAGGAGAGCTATGGAGAAGTCTGAATGAAGTGTGATTATTTACTGATGGGAGAGAGAAAATTTCAAATATGTGAAAGACTGATGCAAGGAGAGAGATAATAATCTGCTTTTTCTTCATAGTGGGTAGACAAGAAGCTTAAATTCCAGCTAGAAGTATGTGAGTTAGATACTTAAGAAAAAAAAAAGCTTAAAAGCTTTCACATGGCAAGAATAGCAAGCACTGTTATAGACTGCCTGGAGAATGGGGAACAGGTTGGACAAATCTCTGTCTGAACTAGATGGAGGAAGCTCTTGGGGTGAGGCTTGAGCTACTTGACCTCTTCATGTCCACTTTTGTGTATTTTGTTTTTTCTTTTTTTCTATGTCTTTTAATTATGAAGGCCGTAGCCCTTCTATGTCCAAATGCAGTATGAATATATGCTGCTCTGAAGTTATCAGTTCTTTATTTGGGATGGAATTTTGCAGGCTAATAAGCCTTGCTGTCCCGTGTCACTTTGTTTTTTTGGTATTTACACTCTTCAAATTGGGAACATTTTTGTACCTGTATGCTAGGGGAGTAGCTGTTTACCTAAAGGAACGCTTTCCTATAAAGCAATCAAGAAACAATTCGGTTTCAGATGTCATTTCTGCTTCTTCACTTAATCTCTTTGCAGGTATACCCTTGCAATACAGGTGGTATTAAGAATGAGATGAATGTATGCAAATGCCAGTTTAGGGACATAAGATGCATTTACATTCAATCTGGGAATATATTCACTGCCTGTGAGTCAGCAGTGTCAAATAACTATGCAGTGAAAAAGATAAAAGAAAAATAAATGACAAAATGAGTGCAAATCATGAAATTAGTGTTTGTCCTTTTATCAGAATAATTATTTCTAACCTTAATGACCTTTGTCAGCCACAGTTTGCTTTTCTAACTATTATGATAGTAAGGATTCATTGAGTTTTATTAGTTTTGATACTGTTAATTTTCAGTAACTATTAATATCTAGATAAATATCACAGTTACTAAGTACAAGAAGTACTGAAAAAGTTAAATATGAATTTTAAGATGTGCATGTAAAGGTGAAATCTTGACAGAAAAGTCCTTTGGGGTACTAACCAGTTATCTGAAATAAGAAGATGTCAGTGTAATAGGTTGTTTTTACAAGATGGAGATCCCTTGGTCCTCTGTAGAAAGACTGGGTGAATTAAAGTAACTGAGATATTTGTTTTTAATGGATCTGTGTGATCCTATTTGATTTATTATTGCTAATTTATTTATCTGGCACTAACTGATTCATATACTCTAGCAATTTTAAGGACTTGGAGGACCATTACATCATCTAGGTTACCCTCTGTATGATGTGGACTCTTCAACCTGATTCAGCTACCCCTGTTTTTAGCTTGTAGTTAACATAAAGTGTATCTTCTAGAAGAAGAATGTTCAGTCTTCATTTGCAGACATGGAAGGACAAAGAAGCCATGTTTCCCTCTAACTTCATCAGTAGTTAATGACCCTCGTTGCTGAAAAATATAATTATGCTCCATTTTCAATATGAATTTGTCTGGCTTCAGTTTCCAGGCATTGCCTTTGGTTTCTGCTCTAGAGCTCCAATACATTATTCTTAGGAAGATGTTTATACTGTCTAATGAAGTCACCTTTCAATTCTCCTACTGTAAACTAATCAGAGAGCTCTTTGATTCTTACTCTAAGGCATCTTCTCTAGCCCCCTGTTATTGCTGTATCTATATGAATTTTTTGGTTGCATTTTGTTGAAAGGTTTATAGGAGAAATGCACATAGTATGTTAACAGCAGTCTCCCCAGTGCTGTACAGCATACTGAAATCAGTATTCAAGTCATTGTTTTTCTGTTGATTTATCCAAGGTTTGGTGTCTGTCTCTTCAGTTGTGTGTCATTCTCGGAGCTGAGGGTCACCTACTTGCTCACTAGAAATTTTTCAGACATGTTGCTTTTAAGACCATGCACTGAGTTCTACAGAATAGGTTAGCATTTTTTTACTCTGGATATGGACTTTATATTTGCTGCAAGAAATAAACTTTGTCCAAATAAACCCAAGTCATTAAAAGACTCCTCTGAGTGATAACCTTTGCCATACAGATTTTCCTGATCTTTTTTCTGTGTTTATTGACAGATCAATGATGAAAATGTCAAATAAGATTAGATCTCCTTGTGAACTAGCAATGTACTTCTGGAATAGCAGCTATTTTTTGAGTTCATATGCTTAATATGGGCTGCATAGTGCTTTTTGATCCCCTGCAGTTGTGAAACTGAAACCTCCCTCAGTCTCCCACCCATACTTCCTTTTTAGAAAGAAAGTAACAGATGATTGTTAGAACTTGTTTTCCATAGTATATCCTTGTTTTTTCTGAGTTTGTGGAATATAATATCAGGGAATCTGATAGGCTCAGTGCCCAAGGGTATGTTTAATTTTGTTATGTTTACAGAAAGAAAGGTAAAATGTTTGTTAATTGCTACTGGCTGGGGATCTCTTGTGTTTTCTCTTATTAGTTGTACCATGATTGGTGGTCACAGACAATGAGCTCCCATTTCTATGATCAGTTCATGTTTAACTGTAGATATCTGGGATTTGGAACGCAGTGATATTCGTATGGAAATAAAGTGATTATCTTCTATTTTCATGTATTTTCATGATGATATTTTAGCTGCTGATTGAGCTCTCTTGAAGGCATCTTCTAGACCTAAGTTTCCTCTAACCAAACAGTTTCTATTTCAAAATCTTATGTATTTATTCTGATTTTACTCAATTAAGTGCCGCACATCCATGTTCATAACAAACATGGTGATTCATGTGTGTTTAGGTTCAGAGTTAATGATAACTTCAGCAAGAGTGGTGGAGACGCAATTGTATTCAAAGTTGCATCATCTAATGGCTGTTGCTACAGTAAAATGTCTCGGTAAAGAGCTATTGATCATCTCCATTTAATTTATTTTAGGCATATGCATTCAGATTTTCAAATTTTCAAATATATCTAGTCACCTACATCATTGATTTCTGTGACAATTAGATTTAGATGCCTCAATACTTGGGGAAGATGATGGCCTTAGTATACATTATCTTTTATTTTAGCTTAGGTATTTCTAAGTAGGGATTTATTAAATGGTTTGGTGAACTAGGGGCTTCATTAATGCTCTATTCCTTGGTCATAAGGCAAGAAGAACTTTGTAATATTCTAATTGGACCTATGTAAAACAGTTGACAGTGCTTCCATACATTATCTTGTGTATTAGAACTGATATTTAAGAGAACTGCCTGAAGTTGTTTGGTTTTAAAAATTGGTTTGTGATCATTGCACTGGCTAACCACCCTCCCCGAAGAAAAAAAACAACCAAAAAACCCCACTCATTTCTGTTCTGGATTCGTCCAGCTTCAGCTTCTAGCTATTAGATCTTGTTTGACCTTTGGCTGCTCTTTTGAAAATTTTTTGAAGGTTTTGTTCCCATAGGAACATACTTACAGACAGGAACTGAGCTGCTCAATAATGTCCTCTTTTGATATAGTAAATAAAGATAGTGTTCTGTCATGATAGTAGGAGGTGTTGTTCTAAGTCTTTTAGTAATTCTAGAAGTCTTTCTCATAGTCATTGTTGGCTTTTTGATGTTTTGAATTGTGGATGTTGGTAGGGACAGGCAATCTCTCATACCAGTGCCAATGTTCTTACTTCCTGCCAAATACCCTTCACCCTGTTTCTATCCAGACATCTAGTAAATTGTGTTAGTGTTCCAGTTAGATTCCCGGGGGCCAAACGACCAGTTTGGCAAGCCAGAACAAACACACACACACACACACACACACACACACACTCAAACACTCTTCAGTAGCAAGCAGTTTATTAGTAAATACTTACAAACAGACCGACACGATGGTAATCTCGAGAAGGACCACTCCAATGCTTGTCCCGATCGTCTGCATGATGAGAGGCAGAGTCAGCAGGCACAATCTTTTCAGGCGTCCTCGAGGAGGCAACGTGGTCCTCTGTTGTGTAGCGGCCTCTCTCTCCTTCAGAAAAACTCCGGTATTTATGATTATTTGTGGCCAGTGGGAGTCCCTGCACATGGGGCCAGCAAGTGCAGGGAGTCTAGCCCAGCTCCGCCCCGGCTGCATAACCGGGCTATGATCCTGTGCACGCATGCAGACTTATTTTGGAGGCCACAGTTGACTTTGGGGGTCACTATTTCATTACTCTTCAACTTCTGACCTTCATGTTGACTGCTTCTCATGGTGCTTCTCATATATGTAACCAACTGCTGTTCTTTCTCACAGATTTCTAAGACCTTGTTACTTGCTTATTTGTATTCCGCTTAACCCAGTGGTATTGTTCTAGACACCAAAAGGTTACAACATGGACCATTTCCACCCATCACGTCATACGGATACAGTTAGTGTTTATGGGTTCATGCCCATCTAATTATTCACTATAATTCCACCATAATTTCAACACCTATACACATTTTCCTTGTCTTTATTCCTAAATAGGTAGCTTTTCATTACCTTGTTGTGTTGATTTTCTCCAAATGCATGATCCAGACCTGTCCATCAGTGGCTTATCCTCTTCCTATTTACCAATCCCCTCAACCTGTTTGTCAGCTATAGATTTTATCAGTAGCAATTGTTTTTTTTTCTAGGTCATTAGTAAATTGTTAAATAACAAAGTGTCAAGAACTGATGGGTCACAGTTGGTTAGAATTTTATCTATAAAAACAATGATGTTTTAAAAGATAAATTCTATTATTTTTAAATGATTGACTTTCTGAAACTGGTGAGTAGTCAAATCATTTGCCTTTGAGTATTAAAAATATATTACATCACTTTTTTTCCCACGTTTTTAATATTACATTTACCTTTTTCTCTAGCTATGTATTTCCTGTATAGGTACAATTATTTTAATGGTGACAATCATATATTCTGTTTTACTGATATAAATAAATTTTTACAGAACTTAGGAACTTAACATCTAAAACTTTTATCTCCCAAAATCAAGCTTAATGGTGAAACCCTCATTCCACTGACGCTCAGAGCAAAACTTCAGTTGACTTCAGTGAGGTCCAGGTTTTACTCTCTATCTGGAGACTTTAAATAGTGTATATATCCAATGTTGTTTCTGTATTTAATCATTTAACTTAACAAACTATTTGTTCTAATATAATTCTAGGAAATAAAAATACCTTTTATGCTGGTCAATGAATGAATGTTATCAGAAGAAATATTTTGCTAGTTAAGCTTATAAATTCTGAGACTTGGAAAATATGTCTGTCTTTCCCTTCTTTGCTGAAAACTACGTTGTCATTCCTCACTTGGTTGCAGAGTAAGTGTGTAAGTACAGACAAGAGCAAACGCAATTGCATTTGAGAATACCATTATATTGATAATTAGAGTGTGGTCTCTAACTTACTGTTGTTGCCTAAGGGGTCTTACAGTCCCTGAAAGGTTGGACTTGGCAAGCTGGTTCAAGGCAAGACCTTGTTTGCCTGTCTTGTCACTGGAGTGAAACCCTTGCAGAGGGCAGCCTGGTGTTGCTGTGAGCTACAGGGGAGCTGCCTGGAACCCCCTGTTCCCAAGAGAAGGGTGATGCCAGTGGGGAGCTTGCAAAAGAAAGAAAGAAAGAAAGGGGCTTTAAGCATATTTAGAGGGTGAGGGTGGACACCTTGATGACCAGCTATTGAAGCCTTTTCATTGAGGGGGATGCACCGGATAATGGTTTGGTCCTTTTAAAATGCATAAGGTTGGTGTCCGATGTTTTGCTTGATAGCCTACTAACTGAGACACTAGAGTTCAACTCTTACTTCAGCACAAGTGGAATCAAAACCAGATTTCCTACTGACAGGGGAGACAGTATTTATAGGCAGGTGGAGGAGGGAGGCAGGAAGGGAGGCTGCCTTCTGTTCCTTCTTCTGCAGCTGGAGAATGGCAATCAAAAATGCAAGTCCTGGAGACAAAAGGAGAGCAAACAAATTTTGCGTGTGCAGAATATTGTAATAGCTTATCCAGTGAACATGCAATATATTTATTTAACACCCAGGTTTGTTTTAGATCTATGACTTATTAAATCATTTAAAGGCTTTTGTTAAGTTCTGCATTAATTACTATAATAGTTGCTATTTAATGTTTCTTCATAAAAGTATTTTCCCATTTTATGGCATTAGTTGAAGATCATGTGCCTGTTTTCACCCACATATGAGTAGAAATGCCTATATCATTGTGGCTAATAAACACTATTAAGATGCATAACTATACTAAAGCTCTCTGTTACTATGCATTTTTAAAAAAATAACTTTTATTTTGATACTTATTCCAATTTCTGTAGATTTATTATTGGTAGACTTTTTCTTTTCGTAATCAAATTTTAAATTTAATAACTGCTAGCTTATAAATCACGGCCATCAATTTTCACATTCTCCTGTGCTGTATTGAAAAATATTATCATCCTACATTTATAAAACTACCTTAAAGCAATAGATTAAATTTGTGAGGCCTCTCCACTCATTTGTTATTTCTCTGGTTGAAACTTTTTTTGTGTTTTACAGTTACTTGTTGACATTAATTGCTGCACTACTAATTGCTTTAGTAGTGGGAGTCACTTATATGCTTACATTTGAGTTGAGAGTGAGTACTGTGACAGGTTTGTTAAGTACAGAAGGTAGATGTTTAAGTCTTTCCCTAAATTCCTTTCCCACAGGAAAGAGGGAGAACGGGGAAATATATCTTCTCCAGTTAGCCCCAAATCTCTTTTTCTTTTCTTTCTTTTTCTTTCTTGGTGTTTTAAGTTTGGACATACCTGTCTTTGGGATGTAGCCAGTCCCATTTGCACCTGCAGTTCAGTTTGTCCACTCCTGTGTTTAGTATTCTTCTCTAACATTTGGGTGTAAACTAATGCATTATCAACACACATCAGCACATGAACACTGAGCATTTAGAGGCATGAGAGAATGAAAACCTCAAGAAATGTTTGACTTGCTACTGTTCGTTTTCTTTGTCCTTTTTCAGTTGGCCTTATGTATTGAAATGAGTTACTGAATTTAGCACTTTAGTTGTGTGAAAGACTGCCTCAGGATTCAGCTTAGCTTGCTGCAGGATATGTGGGCTCTGAATACATTATATTTACATCATTCCTCAGTACATTTGAAAAGTCAAGGGAGTAAGAAAGCTTCACTATTGTCTCAGAATAACTTTTATAGTTTTTTTCCCCTAACCCCTCCCAATGAACTATGCCACTAAATGCTTTTTTATTATTTTTTTTTAAAGACAGATCTACCTTTCTCCTATCTAGCAGAATTATGCTTTACAGTCCCATTTTTGCATAAGATAATAGAAGCATATACCAAGATATGGCATGTATGTATTTTTTTTATTTCTTGATTAGAATTTAGCATGCATACTTGTGTAGGCCTACAGACCTTGGCATAGCTCCAATATGGATATTTATGTCACCCTGCCCTTCTGTGTATGCAGATAATATTGTTTAAGGACCATGGTTTAATCAGTCGTACTAGTAAATAGTGGTTATGCCATAAAAAAGCACTCCTTACAAGACTGCATACACTTAAAAAATAACTGGGGTACATAATGCCCTTCCATGCATATAAGAAGCAAAGAAATACCACCTCTACTAATAGAATGTCTGTCATAGTCATATTAGCTCTGCTTTCTTTTCTCTTTTCCCTTTTCAGAGGTAATTTCTTGCCTTCTTTTTCAGAATGAGGCTTTGAGATTTTCTTTGATTTATTATCTTTTAGGATTTTTTTTAACCTCTTGCATTCTCAGTATCTTTAACATTTGGAGATTGAAAAAAATTCTTCAACTGGGAGCAGAAAATCTGGTACATGCAATGAGATGTTCATAAATTTTATCAGAAAACTCTATGTTAGCCAATCATTTACTGATATTTGCATTAGAATTGTGTTTTAAAGGACTGTTATCAAATTTAAAATGTACAGACTTATAATACTGAGACTGTTTCCAAAACTCAGACCCTGTGCATAATATGTGCACAGTATTAAATTAGAATATATATGTTTTTATAGGCCCAGAAGGGGAATAAAAGTGCAAAGTAAATGTGGTGAAGCCTATGTAAATGATTTCAGTGGTCAATGAGGAAAAGTTTTCATTGTAGAGGTGGTGGGTTGAGTCTATGAAAAATATTTTTGGAAGGACAGGAAGTACACACTGAGATACCGTAGTGCTTCAAAGTTTGTTATTAGAAGCCTTGTGGGAAAGTGCTGCTTTTGAGCTGGTAGATCACTTCTGTGCACTGTTAAAAATCTGACAAACTTGCTGATTGTATGTGTTTCAGTTATGTTCAATGGAATAATAGCTGGGAATTAGGGACTATACTATTTTAAATTGTTATGTAGCAGGAAAAAATAAAGCACAGAATGTGCTTCTACAGTGGTTTTAAGTGATATGCTAAAGTAAACATTCTTGCTACAGATACAGATTACTTTTCTCTATACTCTGCAGGATTCCATGTGTGTGCAAACTAGGAACGTTTTTTCCCAGAAGTCAGAAGTGTGTGTGTATATTTTTAATTTGTATATTCATCCTGAGTTCTGCTGATGAAATTGGTTGCACTGCTGGAGTGGCTTAACAGCTAACAGGGCTGTACAGATGTAAGAGAGGCTACATTTTGGCTTACTGTGTTTGAGTGGTGATATGTAAGACGTATATATGCCAGGTTGACTTTTGGATTACTTGCGTGTTTATGTGAAGGAAAGATTCTTAGAGAAAAGAGTATGTTGTTATTTTCAGCAAATCTCTTTGTAAACTTTGGATCAGTGAGGCAGAACAACCTCAAACACCATCAAATCTTTTTAAAGTTAAGTTATTTAAAGTTATTAGAAATAAGCTATATCTCATATACGGTTTCAGTAATCTAGCTGTTGACATGTTTTGCTGCCCTGCTTAGAAAGGAGAGCCCAGAACAGCTTTACGGAGGGGTGATAGAGATGCAGCATACCAATCATACGCTGATCAGAAACTGGTTCTATTTTATTAATGTAAGGAAAGTGTTTGAAATCCACTATTTAACTTCTTTCTTTGTCTTGGTTTTCATTTTTGTAAGGTCAGTTAAAAATTAACTGCAACAGATACTCAAACACTCTCTTGGGTTAATGCCATTTTAAGAGGTTAGAAGGGAGTGTGTCCATACTTACTTCTTACAGTGCTGAAGGTGTGTTAGCTTAAATCAGAAGTCAGCAACCTAAGTGCTGTGATAAACCAGTTCT
Organism: Rhea americana; assembly: GCF_003343005.1. Classification (NCBI taxonomy): domain Eukaryota; kingdom Metazoa; phylum Chordata; class Aves; order Rheiformes; family Rheidae; genus Rhea; species Rhea americana. Next base: position 721,347 of record NW_028186867.1, on the reverse strand, counting down.
TCTGTAGTAGGAATTTGTGTGACCCTAGAGGATGATGACCTATATTAGAGGACAGCAGTATTGCCTCTCTGAGAAGCAAAATGTCATCAGCTAGCTTGTTGATAATCTCCCCAAATCTTAGGAGACTGGTAGCAGATTTCTCTCCAGCTCTGGTTTCCAGTCCCTTCTTCTGAAGTGCACATGGTAGATATTGGAAACAGTCTATCCCAGTATCCTAGTTGGAATAGATGTTTTAAATTGCTGAACCATAATTTAAATCTGCCTGAAGACAGATATAGAACTCAAATGTTACACAGATTTATCTTTATATAAATTCTTTGCCCTTTCTTTCCTCTTCCTCCTTGCCAAAAAAAAAAAAATAGTGTGTGATAAAAGCAATTGCAAGAAATGTATTTTGGGAATTGGAAAGAAAGAGAAGTAGATAAAAAGCTGTTTTAAAAATAAAATCACTATTGTAACTAAAACATTACTTGGAGAAGATGTTAAATTGTTTTTGCAAAACATTATCTCAAACTTCATTGTTATCCAAGAGGGGAATAAGGAACTAGACTTTGTAAGCAGGAAGTCATCCAATAAAACAGATTCTCCGTGACATACTTATTTCTTTTAACTGACAAATTGGATGAGCAGTTACAGTTTATTTCAGGATTCATGTAAGGTTTTAAATAAGATTTATATCACATATGCTGTAAATAGTAAATATATAATAGAATCAGTAAGTTTGGAAGGGACCTCTGGAGATCATCTAGTCCAACCCCCCTGCTCAAGCAGGATCACCTACAGCATGTGAGACAGGGTTGCATCCAGGCGGGCCTGGAAGAGCTCCAGAGAAGGAGACTCCACAAGCTCTCTGGGCAACCTGGTCCAGTGCTCTGTCACTCTCACAGGGAAGAAATTCCCCCTCACGGTCAGGCAGAACTTCCTGTGGTTCAATTTCTGCCCATTGCCTCTTGTCCTGTCACATGGGACAACTGAAAAGAGTTTGTCCCTGTCCGCTTGACACCCTCCCTTTAGGCACTTGTACACATTGATAAGATCCCCCCTCAGKCTTCTCTTCCCCAGGCTGAAGAGGCCCAGCTCTCGCAGCCGTTCCTTATAGGGCAGATGCTCCAGCCCTCTGATCATCTTTGTAGCCCTACGCTGGACTCTCTCCAGTAGCTCCATATCTCTCTTGTACTGAGGAGCCCAGAACTGGACGCAGTACTCCAGATGAGGCCTCCCCCGGGCTGAGTAGAGGGGCAGGATCACCTCCCTCGACCTGCTGGCAACACTCTTCCTAATGCAGCCCAGGATACCATTGGCCTTCTTGGCCACAAGGGCACATTGCTGGCTCATGGTCAACCTGTCATCCACCAGCACTCCCAGGTCCTTCTCTGCAGTGCTGCTCTCCAGAAGGTCAGCCCCCATCCTGTACTGGTGCCTAGGGTTATTCCTCCCTAGGTGCAGGACTCTGCCCTTGCCCATGTTGAACCTCAGGAGGTTCCTCCCCTCCTAGCTCTCCAGCCTGTCCAGGTCTCTCTGAATGGCAGCACAGCCCTCAGGTGTGTCAGCCACTCCTCCCAGCTTGGGATCATCAGCAAACTTGCTGAGGAGGCACTCTGTCCCCTCATCCAGGTCATTGGTGAAGAGGTTGAGCAGGATGGGACCCAGTACTGAGCCCTGGGGGACTCCACTAGCCCCAGGCCTCCAACTAGACTCCACGCCACTGATGACGACCCTCTGAGCTCTGCCTTTCAGCCAGTTCTCAATCCACCTCACCGTCCACTCGTCTAACCCACACTTCCTGAGCTTGCCTAGGAGGATGTTATGGGAGACAGTGTCAAAAGCCTTGCTGAAGTCAAGGTACACAAATGTCCACTGCTCTCCCCTCATCTACCCGGGCAGTCATTCCATCATAGAAGGCCATCAGACTGGTTAAGCAGGATTTCCCCTTGGTGAATCCCTGCTGGCTGCTCCTAATCACCTTCTTATCCTCCCTATGTCTGGAGATGACATCCAGAATGAGCTGTTCCATCACCTTTCCAAGGATGGAGGTGAGGCTGACGGGTCCATAGTTGCCTGGGCCCTTCTTCTTGCCCTTCTTGAAGACTGGAGTGACACTGGCTTTCTTCCAGTCCTCAGGCACCCCTCCAGTTCTCCAGGACCTTTCAAAGATGTTGTTGCCAAGCTGCTCTCCATCATCTGCCAGGTCCCTCAGGACCCGTGTGTGCATCCCATCTGGGCCCCTGGATTTGTGTATGTCTAGCCTGCCCAGAAGGTCTCTAATCCTGTCCTCCTCAACTAAAGGAAAGTCTTCCCTTATCTGGACTTTCTCCCTCACGTCCAGGCTGCAGGATTCCTGAGGGCTGCCCTTAGCAGTGAAGACTGAAGCAAAGAAGGCATTCAGTAATTCTGTCTTCTCTGTATCGCTTGTCACCAGGGCCCCCGCCCCATTCAGTAGTGGGCCCACATTTTCCCGAGTCCTCCTCTTGCTGCTGATGTGTTTGAAGAAGCCCTTCCTGTTGTCCTTGACATCCCTTGCCAGACTCAATTCTATCTGGGCCTTAGTCTTCCTCATTGCATCTCTACATGCTCTGACTGCAGTCCTGTAATCCTCCCAAGTGGCCTGTCCGCTCTTCCGTATTCTGTGTATCGTATATTAAGAGGATACTAGTTTTGATGCTTTGTAATATAGTGATTTGCATGGTGTGAGTACTCCATTACTGCTTTTATTTTTTGTTTTTTTAACCTCCTCTTTTACTGAATTATAATTGCTCACATTTTGTTCCTTTTATACCTTCAGGATCATGAAAGTCGTATTAAAAATACATGTAGATAAATCACAGTTGAGAGTGAATACTCTTCTACTTATATAGGTTATACCGTTTTTGTCATATATTTTAAGTGAGCAAATAAAGAAAGGAGAAATTTGTGCACATTTTAGTTTTACAGGCAGTAAATTTAATTACATCATATGTTAAACAATGCATTTACGAGCTATTAGCTTAGCCCTGGCAAATTTGGTCTGGTCTTTGGTTTGTCTACAATTTCAAATACAGTATCTATCCTTGGTCAAGATGAGTAGGTACATGTTTCTGTCTAAACTTGTGAACTCGTTGACTTTGGTAATGCTCTCATGTGAACTAGTTACCTGTTAAATTATGGAATGCTATGTGGTTTGTTTGTCTAAAGAAATGAGTTCCCTCACTTCAGATCTTATTCGTTCTTTTTTATATGGATATCATCAGATGGTTTAGAAATAAATGACCGATCTAATTTGCTCATTGATGCAGCTCTACATAGATGACAATACTCTTCTTTTGAACAATATATTATAGGAACTGTAAGACCTAGTGACTAATTAATCTCAGAGGAAGTTTAGCATAGTTATCTATAGATTGAGCTTTTATGACAAATCTTGAAATGTTTGACCTCTGAATGTGGACTTCATATTGCCTCTACTTTTATATTTTAATGTGGGAGTGGAGGATCTTTTTTCTTGTTTATAGGTAGCTTGCTGTCTTGACTCCTGTTTCGTAACAGGTATTTGTATCTTATTTACTTTTCTAACTGTTTAGATTGATATCAGTGTACTTAATGTGTATATCGGGTACTTCTGAGTAAATAACTTTGTTTCTGTAATGTTATGAACACAATTCCAGAAATTCTCTTATGTAGTGGGGATTGTTTGTATTCATTTGCTGTTATTTTCTAAGTGGACAGTGGTTGTAAAACCACTTCTATATTTCTGCAAATAAACTCATATAAAGCTTTTTGAATGCTGCTTATGGCAAGATGACAGTGCAAGTTCAACTTTGTTTTTTGTGAGCATGAATGAAGTCAAATGCATTATTGTTAATTATATATAAGAATGATAGCAATGACTATTCCTTACGTTAGTTAACATCCCAGCTATAACCATAGGGATAGGAAAATGCTGGTTAATACAGAGTCAAAGTCTGTTCCTACTATGCTAAACTTCTAAGGAATGTCTTTTAGAAACTTAAGTCACTTGTACCGATTTCTTTATAGTGTGTGTGCATGAAGCATAAAAATAATTTATGCTTTTTTATGTTAAGTATTGTTTGATTCAAAGTAAGAAGAGATTTCCTCTACAAAGAGAATGAATACATTCAAAGCAAGATCTGGTTGGCAGATCACTGATGATTTTATTAAAAATAGCATTCAGCTCTCACATGACAACTTCCTTATTGTTTATTTCCTATATCTTTCTAAAAACAAATTGTTACCTTGCTATGTAGAATATGATTTTGTTTTCCTCCATATAAAGTTGTGTAATATATAAACAGGAGAAAACATTTTTAGATATGTTTTTACTGTGTTGCTTTTCTCAGAGTAATACGTTTCCCCCCTCTAAGTATCAGCACTGTGAGGCCTTCACTTAAAATTATCCTGGCAATGACAGAAGCCTAATGACTTTGAAGTGCTGTGTATTTGTTTTAGCTTAGAAAAATAAAGTGTCCAAGTCAGAATCTCTGTATACTCTACTCTCTATTTAAAGTTGTAGAACTAAATATCTGGTAGATTAATGTTGTCTGTAGTGAAGAAGCTCTTATGCAAAAGCTCAGTCTTATATAAAAGACTTATACTTTAACCTTCTCAAATATCCTGAAAAGTTCAGCCAAAACAATCAGAGATGAGTAATTGAATGCTTCTTTGTAAGAAATGACCTTTTATCTGCTGAGTATAAGTGATGCCTGAGACTTAAGTATCCTGTTAGCCTGTTAAATTGAGGAATGTAGTTGTTGTGGCTTGCAACTTAATTTCCATTGGAGGATCATTACATGTTGTCAAGCTGTGCTTGATATCTTGTTTTTGTATGACAGTTTTTTTTTTCCTGATTTCTCCATTAACCTTTGCTGTTCTTTGGGTGTTTGTAAGGGGAAGAGAAAACATGAAAAGGCATAGGATGAAAGCCTGCTTGTAGCTGGCTGTGGATGAAGTAGCATGTATGCTTTACTGTGCTTGTATGTACTTGTCCCAATGCACTGTATTCAGTTTGCAAAGCCAGTTGCTTGATCAAAATAGCATTTTTTTCTGACTGTTTTTTCCTGAAGCTTGAGTTGCATCTGGTAGGCATGCAGTGGTCTATACTTCAAATTTTGGACTGAGAGTCAGGTATGCTAACTGACTCATGGCTAAGCCTTTATACTCTTGGTACTTGTAAAGTGTTAGTTGCTTCTGGTGTTTGATTGGAAAACAAGAGGCACAGATTTTTGTTTGTTTGTTTTTTCTTGTGATGAGTAAGCATTTGACAGTGAGTGTTTGATTTTGCAAATAGTTACTCATTTGCAAAGCCAATAAGAGTCTCTTACCTATTGCATATCCTGCAGAAAGACTGCTGTAAAACTGCTTGAAGTATTCGGTGTAGGAGTAATTGTCAAAAATAAATCTTACTGCATTCAGCTTGTCGTTTCTTATTTGCAAGTGCGTAGTCATGTAGTATTATAATAATTCTCTGTTATTTTCATATTACTCAGTATTCATATTACTCAGTATTACCAGACATGGTATTACACCAAAGGGTCTATATTTTTATGACACAATATGGTGTATCTTTTAACAAAGTCTTCAGATATACTTTAAGGTGACCTGCCTGAATTTATAAATCATGGTTACCTAGTTACTTCAGTAGGAAAGGGTTCACACAATGAAGGGTGTGAACAAGGGTTCGCACAATTACTTACAGTTTTGGTTTGAGTAAAAAAGAAATGCATTGTCTTTTCTTTCTGGTCTTAATGGTGGCTTGAACCACTTAAGGGTAGTCAGTGGTTTGTGGCTAGGTGAGAATAATGTTCTTTTGAGACAAAAGTGCAAACTGGCTCCTAGTGCACAAAGCTCTGCCAAATACTACAAAGTAATTGAAGGACAGAGAATCTTGTGAGCATGAAACAAAGATATGATGAGGTTTTGTGTGTAGTTTGCTGATTGGCCATAATCTTTTAGTTCCTTGTTTCACTAAATGTAAGCACTGCAGAAAGATCACTTCAGGATTACCAAAAGTAATGTAATCTGTGGATAGCTCATTTAAATAGAGGCTTCCATTTCGTGCGCAGGCTTGAAGGGAATTTATCATTCTGCAGAGTTGATTAGAGATGCAACTCCTTCAGCTTTCTATAACACCAAACATTTACAGAAAATTCAGGTTATTTGCTTATTCATAGTGAACAGTCAGTCGCCTGTGATTCACTCTAGGGAATATTCACTCTAGTCTTATTTTTCTTCCTCTTTTTGTCCTCTCTCATAGTCCAATGTGTTATTTTATCTTAGTCTTTGTGGCTTGGTTGTACATCTGTAGCTAGCCTCCCACCAGTAGCAGGAACACCTCTCTAATGACCAAAGGAGAATATTATAGTGTAATTAAATTATGTGAAGCAGTTTATGGAAAATGACTTAACAAGAGACCAGATCAAAGATATGTTATAAACAAAAAGTACTATCCACTATTAAAGCTGAAGGAAATAAAAAAACTGAACTGGATTAGAAAGCACTGGTAATTCAGTCTGTTTTCCTTTTTGTAGTAAGATCTGTGCAATAAATCTTCTGGTTTTGGAGGTAAACTGAAAAATCTGATTCTGTGCAGATTAAACCTAGTATTGAATCTTTTCCTCCTTAGCGCCCCCCCCGCCCCCGTGAATACTTCTGACATTTCCTGCAGCTGAAACAGCTTTAACAGAGTCATACCTTAGGATACAATATGATGCAGTGTCTAGAGCACTCATTTGGGAGCTACAAATTTATGTCTGCTCTCAATCATATTTGGACAAAGGTTTGATAAATACTCATCCAATGTTGTGTGTGGGGAGAGTGGGGGTTTTGTGTGTTTTTCTTCCTTTATTTTTGTCATCAAATTTTTTGTGGGGGAGGGTGAGGGTGAAAATAAATTAAAATGAAAATGTTTTGAGAATTAGACGTGGAATCAAGCAGATGTTTCTGAGTTGACTGGAACTGCACGTTTCTTCAGATGTATTTGTTAAACAGTGAAATGATCTATTTAATAATTAAATGTAAGTATGTTCCCAAGGTATTGATACTACTTTACTGAGAACGAGGATGAGAGTTCCAAAATGACCTGGCGTGGTATTTGCATTTCAAATACAAACAATCCTTTTAAAACTCGTATGTGTTCATTATAAAGATGGATGAATTTCCTTTCCTGTTTTTGTTTATGCTTTATTATATATGTAATAAAAGCAGTACTACGTAAACTGTCCTTGCAGTATGTGAACGCTGTGCACCTATTGAACTGAAAGGAGCGGAAATGTTAAAGACTTGCATAGTCATGGTAATATTACAGGGTTGTTACAGAAGAGACAGCCTACTGTGAAATATTATTAAACTATTCATGATAACTAGGGGTATGCTGGGGAGCTGTATTACCGTTGCAGTAAAGGTTTCTGATGCAGTATTTGCTTGCTAAAGGCTCCCAGTAGCCACTGACTTCTGGCAGTCTGTGCAGTGAGCGCACAGTCACTGTGGTGTCTCCAGTAAAGCCGTATCACTTCCTTTCATCCATAATAAGAGATATTCGGAGAGCAGAGAACATTTTTTCAGCAGTCAGAGAGCAACCAGTGGATTTAGTGTTTATTTTGATTTTGAAGTTGAGTAAGAGCTAATCTTGTTACTGCTTGCAACTGAACGGTAAAATGATGATTGTGAAATGCTGAGCTGTTTAATGGACATTTTCTGGCTGCACTCTAAAACCTCAGTTACATTCATGTTGTGAATTTCTTTGTCTATTCCATTTATTAAAAAGATCAGAAAAATTCTTAGCCCTCCCTTTGGATATGAGATGCGTATTTATGCAGAATTCTACATTAAAAAATATTTCTGCAAAAAACCACAATAGTATAGAAAACATTAAAAACAGGATAATGACAAGTACTAGTAATTTCAAAATTCATTTTTTTTTAAACTTGGATCCAGCAGCACCATTATAAGTGCCCTTGGTTGCTCTAATGAAATAACCTGAAAATCCATGAGTTAGAAATAACACAAAGACTGCTTCGCTTGTGGGTGCCTGCTAGCCTGAATAAGCAGATGTGGGTAAGAGTGGATGCACAGTTAGATACAGATGCTGAGACTGACGATAATATATCTCTGTTGACTATTGTTAATGACAGCAGTGAATAAACCGTACAGATTTTATCCACTGATGAGAACTGATTCCTTCTATTTTCATGTTATGTAGAAATTATGTGACATGGAGGACATCAGCTGGAAAAGGAGATTGATAAGTATAACTGACGTTTCTTAAAATTAACTGCTTTCTAGCTAATGTAGGCCCTATTGGAAATCTGTATACCAGAAGCTACCAGTACCTACATTCCTAACAGGATATGATAAGGAACCACAAAAAACTGTTGTCTATTCCTAAGAACTATGGAGTATGTGCATTTTACTCCCAATAGTTCTGCCTGTAATTTACACAAAGGTACCAAAAAACCCCTCAAAAACAACAGCAACAAAAATGAAACAAAACCTCCTTGAAGTGAAGGAAAGTGAATGTGCGACTCTTGCTTATTAAAAAAAAAAAAAAAAGTTTAGTTTCTAATTTTCTTGTAATATATAAGAAACACATGTTTATTGATTGAATGTGTGAACTTGTGTGTACGTGTTTCTGTAAGGATCTGCATAGGGAAGATCCTTACTTCCTTTATCTGGAAGTAGGAGAATTGTGAGAATATGTGTGGGTTTTTTTTTTTGTTGTTGTTGTTGTTGTTTGTTTTTAATCAAAGGGCACTGTGAACTGATGTTTTTAATGGCTTAAACCCAAAATAGATCTCAACATCAGAACCTTGTCATTTCATTTCTGTCTTTGGACTTCGGTGCATGAGCAAGAGGAAACGAAAGTAGTACTTTTATGCTTCTATCAGATTGAACTAATCTGAAGTGTACTATACAAATAAAATTACCTCTTAGCTTATCTCTTCCTCCTGTGCCTCTGCTGATATTTTGTATAGAAATTGTTGCCTATAGCTGAGCAGAGAGAGGCAAATTAAGGAGAAAGAGTACTGATGGAACAGAAGCATATGTTTATTCTGCAGTTGAGCTGAATTTTAACATGTTTTCTGAGCGTCCTCCTTGTCCTCTCAGCCTTATTTATTCTCAATGATGATGCTATGTGGTGAATTGTAGGCCATATATAATTTCCACAGAGAAGATTTATCTGTGAAATAACTGTGTAAGTAGAAAGCAGCCTCTTGGAGTGTAGCCAAAACTTGATTAGTTGCTAAGTATTGAGGAATTAAAACAGAAATAAACACCCAGGAGTTTTTTGTCTCTTCTACAAGAAGCAAAAGTGTGTTTTTTATAAACATTTGCTGTTTTGACATGTGAATGAGTGCTCATCTACCATCATGGAGAGAGAACAAAAACCCCTCCTAACCTCTGAAGTCACTAGTAAATACCGTTTTTTGGCCTGCTTATTAAGGGACTTATTAATAGAAGGACTGAGCTTCCAGGTTGAGGGAGAAGAGGAAGATCTTGACACAGAATTTGGAAAGAACATTAATATTGTAACATAGGTGACCTGCAGCACACTCTTCTCGTAATAACTTAAACACCTTAGAGATGTAGTGAGTCAAAGAAGTATTAGATTTTTAATGTGAACAGATATAGCCATCCAGTGTAGATTTAAAAATCTTTAGGAGATTACTATTGCTAGCTCCCAAAGTACGTTCTGGAGCATTACTGCATATTGCTGTTGTGATGCCTGATCAAAGAGATCCTTCTGAGTCACAGAGTGCTTGGTGGTACCCAGTGTTCTTGTTCCTTTCCTTGCAAGGACTTAAAATGCGGCTATATATCTTGGCAAAAAAAGCTAAGAGTATCTTCCAGACCTGAAATAGTTGTGCTCTGTAGGACAAACTGATCTCAGAAACTGCAAAAGTCAGTAGGCTTCTGGTGAGAGGGAAGATTGCAATGGCTGAGCTGGGGCAGGCAGGCAGCTTTGGTGCTGGCAGGGCTGGCTCTGCTTGCTCAGCTGGGTGGCCTCTGCCAGGGGCTTGATCGCATGGAGCAAGAACATGACTTGAAGCTTGGCCAGCTCCAAGTCTTTAGAGCGAACAAAGGCCTTAGGAAGAAGTGGGCCCACCATAGTGGATTTWTGCCTTTACCTTGTTGAACCTTTACCTCTGTTGAACTTTCTCTATAGTTCAGTATGTGGCCCWGCCACAGAGATGCAAGCTGTTTGGAGTGTGCTGGTCTTGAAGGAAAATAAGAGGAAGATGAGAGCTAGTTTTGATTTGCATGTTACATTGATTTGTTTATAATATTCCCTTCTTAAGGTCTGAGCTTGTGTACAGAATCCATTAACAGTGTATGAACAAAATGTACCTGGGAATGCATAGTTATTGCTGATCCACTTACAGCAGAAGCAGTCTAGAGAGAATGAGACCGTGGCAAAGTGAAGATGAGGGAGTTCAGAGTCAAGGCAGTGAAGCTGTAGGTGACGTCAGCTGATGCTGATGCTTTGTGTTCAAAATAATAATGACTCTTGTGGTGATTTTGCTTTGCTCTACTGCAGATTTATATTTACATACACAGAAGTGTACATTATAGCCTTTTCTTTTTTTTTCCTTTTCTTTTTTTTCCTCCTGGATTGTTATTGAAGGTGGCTAAGGTTAGAACTCAGTGTTCCTCCTGAGGTTTGTAAACATGGGAATCTATATCTAAGATTCCTATTACGGTTCTCTTAGTTTTTCATTGTKTGAGGATCAATGTCTTAGGTTTGTTTCTAAGGCAGAGCTTGATCTTCTGCCTGACACCTAGTGTGGGCATTCCTTTTAAGAATGCTCCGATTTTTGGCTGATAAGTCCTGAACTAGGAGTAGTATTTGCAGTAGGTTGAAGAGGGAAAAGGATTAAGTATTGACTTACAAAGGCATTCCTTAACTTCTTATACATTCTAGTTGTCTCCCTTGTCCTAGCTTCGCTTGTACAGACAGTCTCGTTATTTCTCATTTGTTGGCTTGGTGAGTTCCAATTTCATTATTTGTGCAGTTTAGGGCTTGGTCATGTGGGCTGGCGCTGTTCCACTGCCATTAAGAAGGTTATTCRTAGACCTGCAGGCACAAATCTTTCTGTTTTCACGACAACCCTGTWTTTAGTTTACTGTCATTTGTATATCCAATCCTGCATGAGATGGATGTGTAATATGCATAATTAGAATGTCTTCTCTGTTTTTGCATGTAGTTTGATTTTMGGGCAGAGGGGTTGGATTTCTTCAGGTTTCTCATCTGTTATCTTATATGTTCCAGCCTTCAGCTTTCACAGAATCGGTAAGGTTGGAAGGATTTGATGCTGGCAGGGCTGACTCTGCTYGCTCATCTGGGTGGCCTCTGCCAGGGGCTTGATCACGTGGAGCGAGAACACGGCTTGAAGCGTAGCCAGCTSCAAGTCTTTGGATTGAACAAAGGCCTTARGAAGAAGTGGGCCCACCACAGTGGATTTTTGCCTTTACCTTATTGTACCTTTACCTCTGTTGAACTTTCTCTATAGTTCAGTATGTGGCCCTGCCACAGAGRTGCAAGCTGTTGATGATGAGATGATCTCATCATCAGATGATGAGGCTGAGATGAYCTCTGGAGATCATCTWGTCCAAYCACCCTGCTTAATCAGGGTCACCTAGAGCATGTTAGACAGGGTTGCATCCAGGCGGGCCTTGAAGAKCTCCRGAGAAGGAGACTCCACAAGCTCTCTGGGCAACCTGTGCCAGTGCTCCGTCACTCTCACAGGGAAGAAATTCCCCCTCATGTTCAGACGGAACTTCCTGTGCTTCAACTTCTGCCTGTTGCCTCTTGTCCTGTCACTGAAAAGAGTTTGTCCCTGTCCCCTTGACACCCTCCCTTCAGGTACTTGTACACATTGATCAGATCCCCCCTCAGGCTTCTCTTCACCAGACTGAAGAGGCCCAGCTCTCGCAGTTGTTCCTCACAGGGCAGATGCTCCAGCCCTCTGATCATCTTTGTAGCCCTATGCTGGACTCTCTCCAGTAGCTCCATGTCTCTCTTGTA
>NW_028186867.1:698008-707958 GCF_003343005.1 Rhea americana | reverse complement strand
GACTCCTAATCCTATATGTAACAGTGGAAAGTGAAGAATGTTGACACTGATATTTGTGCAGGAGGTAGCATACGTGAACCTGACATAGTTGTAGCCAAGGAGTTGCACAGGAGTCCTGTATCTGGACAGCTGTTAAGGTAGCTCTGACAGTAATAATTCTAGGTTTTTGTTTGTTTATTTTTGGAAGACCATTATATGATGTAGTCTTTAAGAAAACAGCTATAATTGCTACTTCTCTGGTTTTCATAGTCTTTGTGTGGTGAATCACAAGAATCATATGTCACTGAGCATGTGGAAAGTCTCTTAATTTGTAGTTGTGAAACCTTCTGGCAGTAGACTTGTCAGTCTAAGTTTATCTGCAAAGGATTTAATCACAATCATGACTAAAATTAACCTAAGTGAATAATGAAAAAGGCTGCCATGTAGCTTAAAATAGAAGCAATAAACTGAACGGTAGACCTGTTCAGCTACAAACAGTGATTTGGGTACGGTCTGTATAGGCTGAGAAGAAAAAAGTTTCAGTACTTCTTAAATTTTTCCCCTCTCTGATTGTTACTTCTTGTCAAGAAATTAAAAACGTCCATTGTCTTGATAGCAGAGTTTGTTTCCCGTAAGGAAACAAAAGTTTTATCTCATGATCTATGCGGTCGGATTGTACCATTACATATACCAGGCATGGGAAATACTGTGCTTTCAGGAGTGTGCTCTGATCTTGGGCATTAAAAAGAAATAAAAATTCTGATACCAGCATTCAGGACCATACAATACAGTGATATTTTAGAGGCAGTGTGTTCTTACAGATTTTTCAGATTTTTRTGACTTGTTTCACACTTTCCCCCAAGTATGAGTATTGAGAAATTCTTTAAAAAATATATGTAGGAAGACATGTAGTCCTTTTCTGAATCCAAAATCTTAAATTTTTAAGAAAATGCTGTAATATCATTACATATATAATAATGCCACAAGAACTCTGAATTTGAAATATCTTTGATTCTTAATTTCTACTGTTCTGTCCCACATTTTTTAGAGCGCAAAATGATCAGCTTTTATTTTCCACTTTTCATTTGGTACTACTCCTTTGGTTCATTAGTGAGTCAACTCAACTACAGAATCATAAGGAAAATACTGAAGCTGAGATTTAAAAATTCAGGTTATTTTTCTTTCTAGTGGGGGATGGGCGGGAGTCATATATCAAATTTACTCATGCATCTAAGGCTTGCCAGATGTCATGCAGAGCTTAGAAAAAGTACACAAAGAATAAAATRCATACTGATATACCTGGGGAACTAAATAATTGTTTCATGCTATTTATGGCTGTTCGTATAATCAATATTTTTGTCTCTGTGATTTTCTTGATATTCTTTTGATGGATGTATACTTCATGTGAATGACAGCCAGCAAGTAYTTTTTCCCAGAAGAACTGACCAACCAAAGAGCTCTTTTCTAGTAWGAAAAAAAAATCGAATAATTGAATCCAGCTATTGCTGGACTGCAGTGCCAGCTGGCTCCCTTAAAGAATGTTAACAGAAATGCCAAATCCGGGTTTCTGCTCCTGTTGTAGGCTACTGCTTCTGTACAGTAGATTTTACTCTAACTGTCCCGCRATTAGAGTCATTGATAGTCCCTATTTAAAAATAAAAATAAGTATCTACCTTAGCTTTGAGTGTTTGTTTCCTTAAGTTTAATAGGTTTTGGTGCTGCTAGGTAGACGTAGTTTTGTCAGATTTTGACAAATATTCAAGTTTTTTTCTGGACACCTTCTTGTAAAGTGCCTATGGGGAAGGTTATGTTGTTTTGTTTAGGGAGTGTGTGTGCATGTACACAGTCCCAAATTCAGGTTTTAAGGCAACTATTGTGTATTTAGAATGACTCAAAGACTTGTCATTAAATGTGTAAAAATCTAATTCAAAATTCCTTTGTGGGTATGAGGTTTATTTTTTGGGAGAATTTTTTTTCCCCTGCCATAAGCAGACATGCTAGAAAATGTACTTATATTTCTCTGATTTATTCTTTATGATCAACAGTTTTCCTTTATYGAGTGGGTTGATTCCTCTACAGAAATGCATTTTAATATGTTGTTGATGACTACTTTYTATATAGAAACTTAAGAATAGAAATGTATTTATTCCTTCCTTTGCTAATTGTGCAGATAGATCTTTATAATCCAGTTTGCCATGACAGGAATACTAATACCTTCATCATTCCCTCTAGAATTTGTTACCCCTCAGATGACTGTTCTAATTATATGTCACAGTTATATAAAACCATTTTGTTTCATGTTACACTCACCCTCTTTGGAATGACACTCATTGTTTTTTCATATCTAGACCATTTATATAGGTAGAGCAAGGTTGTCATTAAGTAGAAATTAAATTGTTTCTTATGAGTTGGGTGTACACATAGCACATTAGGTTTTCTCTTTTTTTTAAGTGCACAGAGCATATAGCATGCATTGCTATATTCTAGTATCTTGTAAGAAAGATTGTTAGAAGGATAGAAAAGATGATTTTCACAGGGGATTCCATTTAAAACCTATAAAGCTATATTATAAAGCCTGCGAACTGTATGAAAATTTCAAGAGAACTAAGTGTGACAAAAGGAATATGATTAAAACTGGAGGGATGCCAAAGAAAGCATTTTAAGTAGCATGCAACCATGGAACGTGCGGGTATAAAAGCATTTACAAAGTGAGCAAAAATCAGACAGTGGCATTTAGAGAGAAAAACAAGTTAAATAATCTTTTTTTCTGTTAAATGAAACACTTAAATCAAGCAGTAACTTCTTTAAATATGTGTACCAGATTACTTATTACTGTACCGTTTCTGTGAGACAGAATCTTTGAGACACCTGCTTCTGAGACACTGAAGTAGGCAAAGAACTAGGTTGAAATTTGAGCTTCTACTGAAACTGATGGCAGAACTTTGATAGATTTGAGGGAGCTGAATGGAAATCCCAAGTGATGGGGCACCAGTCACTTGTAGTACAAGGATTGAAGCAAAAGCTGGTGGTATTTCTGAATGCAGAGAACATTTGCAAAATCTGTTTTTCAGTCTGGCTTCCTGTCTGCTTGGACAGATTCATCATCTTGTGTTTCTGTTCTTCTCCCAGTCAGCAGGTAGTACAGATAATGTAGTTAACTGCAGTGCTTCCCAGGTAATGATTTAATTTTCTGTTCTTGTTCCTTGGCTTCTTTGTTTTTTAATGCTGCCAGCTTGTCTGTATTAGAGCTTAGACCTGCTTTTCTCACCCATCCCAGCCTCCAGCACCTAGTATCAGTCTCTTCTGCTTCCTCTGATGGCCATTTGTGCAGTGTGTTCATCTTGTGTGTAGTGAGTTGACATGGACCAAGGAGGGGACAACGCTCCCTTGCTAAAGGCAGGATTCCATAGTACAAGACAAATCAGAATATTCTCTGTGCTTAGTAAATAGAAAGCAAATGTCCTGGAGACAAGCAGCAGTAATGACATCGTTGTTTCATACGTTTTGTAAGAGTAATTTAGTTTATGCCTTCAAACCACTCCAAAATATGAAGGTAAAAGTAGAAGATTCTTCCTAATTTGCAAGTGTATCTCCTGCACTCTGTTATTTCTCCATATGTGTGAGAAAGTAAACTACTTCTAGTTAAATACCTATGTATAAATACTTTGTCTTATGTGCTGATGATCTTTGGTTTATGATATTCCAAAAGAAAAAGGTTTGGGAACTGCCAGAGACAATTTCAAATAAACAGTCAGGACACATGGGAAGATGAGAGAGATGGTGATAACAAAATTGAATGAAGAGTATGTTGTAATAATAGCAGGCCAAGCTTATTTTCGGGGTTTTTTTTTTTTTTTTTTGGATGAACTTCTTGTATCACAGTTGAAGTTGATACTGCTCCATGAAAGGAAACAAGATGGAAAAGGAAAGAAGAAAACTTTTGGATGAGGTGAGAAAGTTCTGTGTTATATTGCACAATAAGGAGCGGCTAAAACTGGGAAAAGTATAATATAAATACACTGGCACTGCCTTTTGGATTGAAACATAATTTCCTCAGGTGACTGGAATGTGATGTTACATTTAATGTGAGAAAAATTAATCCAGGATGTGTTTTCCACAAGCTGAATGCACGCTTTATAAAGCAAAGGGTGAGATGGTAGAAGATATAAATTATGTCATTTACAATACCAGTTTCCTTTGTGATGCTGAGCTGCTCAACCTTTTGGGCTTACTCTCTTTAACTATAAAAGTGAAAAATAAAGATATTTGTCTGTGGTGGTGGTGAGGAAAATACTGTTAAATGCAAAATGTTAGAAAGAGTGTTTGCTTTAACAGGAGCAGTTTGAACATACTGGTAACGTACTATTGAAAGCCATGGCAGTGATGTAAGTGCCAAATAGTTGCTGGAGGAAGAAAATGTGTGCACTTTAGGCAAAATAATACATATTTTAATAGTGAAAAAGAATCCTTTATCTTTCTGTGGCATTCTTTGTTAGTCAGAATTCTTGGGACCTCAGAAAGTAAGCCATGTCTGTATGATGGGAGTGCCATTTGGATAATACAATTATAAAAGCATGAACAGCTATTTTATGATCTTTATATAAAAGACATGGCAGAGACACAGTAAATATTTTCTATTTATAGTAGAGAGTCTGTGTGTGTATATGTGTGTGTGTGTGTATGTGTTTGTGTATATATATATATGTGTGTAAAATATATATATTTGTATATGCACCCTCCCATAAATATATCTAGATAAATATGAAAAGTGCCTGTAAAGACACCATTGAATAGGTAAAACAGTATTTAAAAGCCAATGAATGGTACCTCTTTTTCTGCCAGAAGGCAGCCCCACTGGTCAGGTCTTGAATCCATCTAGAAGTCAGTCTGGAGTTCTCTGAAGGTTTTGTATGCCACACCAGAGTGAAAAGGTTTTGAGATCCTTTCATTGAACTGTGCTTTGCTTTTTGTACTACCTCGGTGCCTTCCACGTTATGGGGCAATGACTTCAACCATTGACCTCAATTTGTTTCTTCTTTGTTAGTATCATAGAATGTAAAATGATTTTATAGCGTATAGGAAAGACTTAAGTTTCAGCTCCTGGAAGATATCATGACCTCATCTTTGTAGAGAAAAAACAAATAATAACCACTTGCTCCCAAAACAAAGGGACTTAGAACTTCTTTACTATTTCAGACCATGTAGCTATTAGCAGCAATAATTAAGGTTATAAATCAGGGAGAAATTCCTCTCAGAAGATAGAGAGGAGAAGCATCAAGATGAAATTATTGCCAGGAATGCGAGATTAAGCTATTAATTTCAGTATATTTTTTGGTTTAAGGAACTGGGAGACACTAACTTGGGTTTATTTGAAAGAATGTTCTTTGACCTTTTAATTCCATTACGAAACTTGGATCCCAGCGTCACAAGCTGCTGCAGCCAAAGCGAAACCAACTTGCTGGAGTCTAGCATGGCTGGTGCTTTATCCTTTGTTCTTTAATCTTACTTTGTTACAAAAGTGTGGAGTGGTCTCCAAGCCCTGTGGTGTAATTTGGATGTTATTGGGTTATTTGATTCCATCACAGAGATTGTTTTCTCAGTCTTTGCTGTCTCCTGTATCTCCTGGCAAGTCTAAGTCTGCAAGCTGGGTCCTTGAGAAATACTTAGTCTCGATAATAGAAGGGTACAAGTAAGTGTAAGAAATATCAAAGAATAAAGAATCAATTTCTGTTCTGTCAGGGATTATTCTATATCTGTACAGTCCAAGGGCATCCAAAATTCCATCCAGCTTATTTTTATTTCTTTGTCTTTAGTCAAAGCTAGTCTCACAAATAAGGAAATCAGTGATGATAAGGATACAATCTGGTTTCAACTTTCCAAATGCAGATTTGTGGCTGTACGACAGCATCTGCCACATCTTGTGTTGAGGGAAGCTGTGTTAGGTGTACTCTCCTTTGTTTCCCAAATGTAGACTTTTTTGTGTGTTTTTTGATTATCAGCAAATTTTATCCTTAAACTTCAGTTTTTCCGTCTCCCAATAAGATGAGGTATTGATAGAGAATGAAATTGTTCAGGTATGATCAACCTTCCTTTGTGTACGTGGGGGAAGAGTCGCACACTAGGAGCCACAAAATGCCTTTTTTTATCCCCCAGAAGCTCAGGAATTTAGATCCTTGCAAAGGGCAATGACTCCAAAAGTCTCCCACCGCTGATGGGTTAGGGTGCAGTGGAGCTCTTGGGGAATGAAACACTATCAGTCTCAGCAGTTCTTTCTTGTTTCCCAGTGTGGGAGCTCCCAGTTGTGTCTGTAGGTTTAGGATAGCTTTGAATAGTTTGGGACCACCTCTCTGAGAGAACAAAGTGTGTTTATTCATTTGTTATCTATAGTATGTTGCTTCTCAAAGAATTAATCTTACGTAATGGAGCTTCAAAATAATAAAACGTAATTTTGTCTCCATAGTTTTATCAAAAATTACCTACGATAGTAAGGTTCAACTGAAAATATATAAAATTAAATGTGACTGTCAAAAAAGTCTTTGTCTTACAGTTACAAATTGTGGGGAAATTCATGTGGCCAGTTCTTTAACTATGCAGCATGCTAATGTAGTAGAATTAAACCTGTGAAACAAAATTGTCGAGTCAGACGTACAACAATAGAAAAATAACTCTCAACAACACTGCAATGCAGGTGATAGTTTTTCTGGAAATATGTGAGCAGAGGCCACTGTGGTGATAATTATATGTTGTCTACTTTACGATCCAGTAACTGAATCCAGTCACCTTTTAATTATTGGTATTTTTTTCCCCCAGGAGTTTGAATTTGTTGCTCCTCTTCATATTTTTTCAACTTTAATATGTCATTTTTGAAGGTACTTAACAGCTTCAGCAAGCAATGGAAGCAAGCAAGTGGAAGAAGTTTGTTGAAATGGCAAGGCTGTTAATCTGATTTTAATACAGTCTGAAAGAAAATAGCCTTAAGAGTTGTAACTATGTGAGAGAGATTATGTTCAAAGAGAAGACTGCATTTTTTGCTTACCTATAGAAAGTGTGCTTTGGAAAATATTTTTTGACGTAATGAAATCTCTTGCTCAGGTAACTTTTTCAGATAATAAGTTAGAACAAACTCAAATCCTTACTTACATTTTATTCTAATGTGGGCTTATGTAAGCAAGTTTAAGCTTTACCTTGCATAGGGTGTTTTTTTTTAATATACTTCTGAAAGCTGTGTGCTGAAAAATGTGGGGGCAAAAAAAACCATAAAGAGAACTGCTCTGATAYACTGTGATACTTTCATACTTTTTTAATAAAGGATATACTCAGATGTTTTTGCAGAACAATTACTGTCACTTCATGTCACAGATTGAAAATATTAAAATATATCAAAAAGTTTGAAGTAATATCAAATCGTATATGATGCTGATGAAAGGAAGTTAATATTGTAGTAGAATTTTACCAATGTAGAGAGAAATCTGACCAATGATTGCAGGCTCGAGACTCCTTTCTTAATTTAAACCCCTTCTTTTTAAGGGAGAGAAGAGAACAGAAGAAGAAAAAGAAAAGCCTGGGGATTGTAAAGACCATACAACACAAAAAGAAATTTGTCTTCTGAAAGACATCCTTCAGATAGTAGGAGTGGGAGGTACAAAAAGCCTTTGTCTTTGGCAGCCATTTGATGAACAGGCTRTTATTATTTTTGTCAAATACTTGCAGATCTTCTGCAGAAACCAAAATGTGTATCTCTTGATGTTTGGCAAGAGAGGGTGTTTCAAACAGCAAGCGTGGGCATTCGCAACGTTTYGCCACATTACCTCACTGCTCTGCCGTGCTTTCCCTCCAGAACCCTGGCCTTCTAAAATTAACTGAAAAAAAATGCTGGCATTGCCTATATAAAAAGGCAAAGGTGTTTGTATCTACAACCAGTGAGATGTGGAATACGTGGTGTTTTTTGTCTCACATTAGTGAGACAAATGTGTGTTCATACRTGAAGACACATTTAACAAATGTTGTTAACCTGTGTGCAGTGATGGAGTTGGAAGTTGCACCTTCTTATGTAGCAGAAAGTTGTTTGTAGCCAAGGCTTAAGATTCTAGTGTTTAGGGAAGAAATACTTGGAGTCTTTCTTTTTTTCTTTTTTTAAGATAGRTATGTTCTACATGTAGTAATGCCCTACTCTTTAGTTAGTTAGTTAGTTATCTTCCTCTCCCTTCTGCCCCCCCCCCCCATTTACACACTGAGATGTGATCTTTTTGGATATTTTTACAGCTCCAGTGTTTTTCTACTGCACTGTGTTCTAAACCCTAGAGTAGAAAACTCTGTATGCTACTAAGTGTGCAAAACTTCAATTTGGATTGCAGGTGCAGTAGGTGGAATCTTTCCTTGTGGAGCATGCATTATGTTTTCTGTAGCTTAAATAATTATGAGAAAGATTTAAATGTGCAGGCCCACTTGTCTTTAAGGCCTGCTGGTGCKCTCTCCATCTTTAATCAGGTGGCTGATCATGCAGTGACTCACCACTGTTTCACATCACAGAAGGAGATCCTCGAGGTTAGGAAATTTGGGTTATAAATAAACAACAGTTTAARAACTTACATCCTTAAATTACATTAAAAATGTAGTGCGATCCTCTGCTGTCAAGGAAATGGGGACTGTTAATTTGAGACAGATCTGCTTGCAAAACTCATTTCTGTCAGACGTCTAGGCATTTTTATGGGAGAGAGGAGAGTTTAGGTTTTGTTCTCACTGTATTTAATGCCCACAAGGGCATCACTTTTACCCCCCCCCCCCAGTTTTTATTTTTTCAGTGTTGAGATCTGCCCTCTGTTTAGATCCTGTAGTGTCTGTGTACTGTTATTGATGGCTGCTGTTCTACATACAGCTTAGCTTTGTTGATTGGGAGAGAAGGTAGGTGATATCTGATGATACGGTTTTGTTCCTGCTGAAGGCTGGTCTTTTTCTCATCTGCAGAAGAGTGGCCAACTTGTTTAATCCTTCCCTCRTGCCATCCACATGCGCTCAGTTACTGCCTGAAATGCAGTTTAACAGTAACAAGGATGCTTGTTGACTTTCCGTGCTGCCTGAGAGAATCCTTTTTAATTTCATTTTAGACATCCTATCTTATTTGCTTGTTGCTAGCTGAGCACTTCTCATGAAGTGATCAAAATCGTTCAAAAATTTTTAGGAAACCTTCCTTCTTCTCCCATCTTCTCTAAATAGTACTGCAGGGCACTAAATGCTGTTTCTGTTGTCTTATTAAGTTTGTTTTGAGGAGGTGTTGATCAATCATATCACTGGTTGTCTAGTTGCTAGCTGTTTTTTGGAAATCTCTCACTTCTGCACTTGTATATTCTGAAAACCAAGTAAAGACCACTTGAATTCTATTAGCAGTGTTCTTTTTTGCCCTCCATTTCTTCTTGATATGTTTACTTTGTCTGAGGATGTCAGAGAAAAATAAGTTTGTAGCATTTAACTCTTACGTTACTATTGCTTGTGATGCATCTCTTCATTTTTTTGATATACATACTCTTTTTGCGAGATGTTTATGTTGCAGCACTGAGCTCCAGGGTTGTGATAGCCACATTCTCTTTGTGGTTGTAGGATKTCTTTTTCTTTCTTCCCTTTTTTCCCCCTCCACTAGGTAATATTTATAGCTATCTGTTGACTGCCAGACTGAGATTCAGAAGAGCATAGGCTATTGATGTACGGTCTAAATAATTAGTACTTTAGAAGTTATTTTTAAGCTCTGATATAATACTTATTTTGGAAGTCCATTCATGCGCTATCTGAAATGTATCTTTCAAAAGAATTCTCCTAAGGATGGTTGGTTGTGCGGAAAGACCGATCATAATCTTTCAGAGAAAATGATTCAGTTCTTCTGTATTCTTTCATTCAGCAGCATGGWGACCTGCATAAAATTTATTTACATTTATGAAAAAAAAATTCATTGTTTGGGGTTTTCTTCCCCCCTTAGAATG
>NW_028186867.1:609776-697970 GCF_003343005.1 Rhea americana | reverse complement strand
TCCTTTATTTAAAAAAAGAATTGTAGTAACAATAATGTGTTCTCTATTGTAAATTAGCAAATGTTAACAAATGTTGTAATTTGCTACTAGTTTAACAATACCAGAATGCTGTTTTGTTCTCAATGGGTAGTATAGTAGTATCTGAGCTCACTTGATCCTGCAGCTGAATGTTGGGCAAAAAAAGTCTGATGTTTCTGACATCTGATGTGGCTATTACTGTGAATAAATGGTAAATTTGCTTTTTCAGAATTTTTTTCTAGTTTATTTATTTATTTATTTATTTATTTATTTGAGTGGAAGTTTCCAGTTTGTGCAACTACCCCTGGATTTTGTTCTCAAAACTTAAGAGCTAGGAAAAGATGCATAAATATTACAAACCTTCATATTTTAAGATGAAAGACAAGGTATATGYCTTAATAGCTTATATAGATGCCTTCTGCTTATTTATTTAATTGGACTCATTCTGTTYTTTATATTTCATATTTTCCTTGTATTAGAAAATGCATGAGACTCTAGCAGGTGAGAATATTAACACTTCATCCAGAGAGTTTGCAGGATCTGTATTTTAAGATTTTAAGAATATATGTTTTAAGAAATTTCTGTTTTTAATAGAGGTTATAGATTTGTCAGTGAAAGCCATTGTCTGTTTCTATAATAGGCATTATGTTAAAACTATGTGTTGATGATTTTTCCAAAACTAGAATCTCACACACTGAACAACAGCATGTGGTGATGGCTACAAAATTTCTACAGAAAGATGAAAATAGTGACAATATATTTATTTATAAGGAGTGCATATCGAGAAATTTGAATTTTCAGTTTTGGACATGGCTTTTGTGTCCAGGTTTCAAAGAGGAACATTTCTTCATTAAACTAGATGAAATTAAGAATATATGTGTTAAGAACTGTAGTTTAAGAACAGGTTTTTCCCCAAAATGAGCCTTCCCCCCCCCCCCTTTCTTTTTTCAAACAGAAATCAGTGTTAAAAATTTAGAGGAGAACCAAATCAGTGTTAAAAATTTAGAGGAGAACCAACATGAACTAAAGTAGAAAAGAGATAGTAAGAAAATATACCTAGATTTTTTTTCTGCACTTGATCAGGATATCCAATCCAGTTTTCCTCAATATGATTGTGGAAATAATAAACCAATGTAGTTGCCATTTGGAAACAGTCTAGATGCTTTTATAGTTTAAGTCCARCCTTGGTTGGACAAGTGACAGCAATTAGTCTCAGATGGTTTTCCTCGCTTGAGCACTGAAAACAAGCTGATGTTGTGGAGGTTGACGGTTTCGAGTTTGAGTTTTTTTGTTGACAGTCTGTTTAGTGGTGAGAGGGTATCTGGACATGCTCAYGCCTCTCTCAGCCCAGCTTGGTGAGTTCCCCTTGGCTGCACATCTGTGACTCCATGGGTCGCACGACAGTTGTGTGGGCGCTTTGGAGACGAGTGCAAGGACAGCAGTGTAGCTAGCCACCTCTCTGGCCTGTGTGGTGTCTTTTGGGAGGAGGTTGGAGAGTCTGTATTGAGAAAATCCAGCCTGATTTCTGAATGTCAGGCTGTTCTTGCTCTGATGTGAGATAGGAAAAATCCTTTTGGTTTTTGAAATTAGACTCGTTAGAAAGTAAAGTAAGCAAGACTTAGGAGATTGTGGTGGTTACTTTGTGAGGTATTGACTATTTTTAATTTCCATTTCCTTCAGGTATGAAAAATGATATGTCTCTTATATGGACAGTCTTCTTTTATAAAAACCTTTTTTTGTTATTACTGTGYAGTACATTATTTGTCATGCTGGAAATATTTGTAGTTCAGAAAACAAAATACCTGTATAAACTTTGTTTGCCAACACAGGATTTAAGAATGATGTGGACTGGTTTCATAATGAAGTAGTTCTGTAGCTTGCTTGTTTTATTYTAGTATTAGAATACTTGCAAAAAAGAACACGTAATTTCTTTAATTCACTTGAATGTAAATTACTTGGAAGAATAAGGATAACAACAACCCTTGATTGTTGACAGAGAAGGGAAATGTAAAAGAAAACCATTTTTAAGAAGGATTGAGGGATTGAAAATATTTCTCTGAAAATAGGTTAGGTAAAGTAAGTCATTCTGCTCTATTTCAGTCACATCAGTTTGTTTCATAGACATGTTTTTTATTTCAGTCCTTTCGAGCAGAGAAATTTAAGAAGTATAAAATCATTGCACCTCTGCAGGTACGTTACTATGAGCTGCATAGAGCATTGCAAACTTGAAGTTTGTATAGTGTCTGTATTGTCCACAGGAGAACTTTGAGGTATCAAATTAAAATGTTAAATGTTAGCTGMGCTGTTGTTCTTGGATGTTTTAGGAACTTGAAATGAAAGTAAAAAGGAGTAATAGCATTGCAGTGGGCCTAATCTTATACCTGTCTAAAGAAAAGTTAGAACAATCCCATCGATTTCAGTATTCTGTTGGGACCTTCATACCCTTAACATTCAGAATAAGACTAAAGAAGTGACAGAACTTCCTATTTGCTTTATTAAACTGCATCCAACTGTTTTGTGAATAAACTGAAAGTCCTCAGTTCATACTATTTTAACAGTAGATAGGATTGAGCAAAGTTATCTCTGAAATTACTCTGTGAAAACTAAAAATGTTGCAATTTTAATTAAGCTCTTTAATCTTCTTTCCAGTTCTTTTTTTGCTTTTGGAAGCCATCCTTTGTAAGAATAAAAAGAAGTGTTCTGGTGTGAACTGGATACATCAAGTAGACTGGCTAAAGAATGAATAATGCTGTATGGCACCTSCTGAGTATGAAATAGTTACATTTTAAATATATTATAGGAAAAAATGCCTAGAGATTAAAATGGAATATATGACATCTGCTCTGTAAACAAGAAACATGATTAAGATGCTTTTAAAAAATATCACCATGGTAGTCAAAAGAGCATTTTTGTTTATTATTAAAAGCAATTATCTACCACAAGATAATTTGACATTCAAATCAAAGAAATTTTAAGAGGTGCACATACATAAGAAAAAGAAGGAAATTTTCTYTGCATTTCACTTTTCCTACATATTTTCATCTTGCAAAAAACATGTTTTTAACAGTTACTATACTGCMGTATAAATATAATGGTATATACTAGTTTATTACTAATTGTTTCTCTGCTTTTTTCTTTATTCTGTCTCATGACTTCAGCAGGAAGAATTTTTACTGGGTAGATAAGGATTTATGTGAACACAAAATGTAGTTCTCTCTCTCCCTCTTTCTCTCATTTATTTAT
Organism: Rhea americana; assembly: GCF_003343005.1. Lineage (NCBI taxonomy): Eukaryota > Metazoa > Chordata > Aves > Rheiformes > Rheidae > Rhea > Rhea americana. The sequence goes on along the minus strand of NW_028186867.1, from coordinate 694,709 downwards.
TTATTTTTTTGTGCAAGAGCATTTACTTGTCAGACTGACTAGATTCCAGATAGTAGTGGAATAAACTTCATTCTTTTCCATTTGGTTATGAGTCTTAATTCTTGTAGGGTAATCACTAGTTTTTGAGTAAGTCTTGYGCAGAGGAGATGCTTTTCAGACAGAGGAGAATTGCAAAAAACAATTTCTAGGTATCAGATAAGTTCAAGAAGTTGAGTAATTAACTTCTGCAGCAAACCATATGCATGTGACCTTCTAAGTGTATRGTTATACATACGTTAATATGACTGCTTTGTTGGAAGTTGGTCTGATGTCATAAGACCGTATTGTGTTTTTTGGGARATTCTCCCTGCCCTCGTTTTCTTCATGGTTTTATAGTCCATTGGAAATTTTAATTAATTGTTTTTGATATGTACATAAAGATGCTAATAAAAAAGAAATTCAAATATATAAGTGAAATGCAAAACTGATATGTTTTGGATTTATTTATTTCCACTCAGAAAACTGAGTCCTTCAAAAAACTGTTCTCAGCCTTGTGCTTATTGTGTCTAGRTAGGCTAGAGAAATTCAGCTTTATTTACAAATTGTCAGTAATCCAAAGACAAARTATTTAGTATTCTGCTGTTCCCCTTCTCTCAGAAGATTTTCTCTTGTGAGAAATTAGACTAGTAAGTAAAGAATTGGGATTATGAGATAGCTAGAAGTTAGAGGATGAGTTAGATTAAGTCCTACACTTGTGACAGATTTTTGTGTATGTGAAATGTCATGATTTAAAAACAATCTATTGAAGAATCATCCCTGAAGAAATAAAAATGACATTGAATTCTGTCTTCAAACTGTGAATAACATCTAGGGATGGGGGCAGTGTTCCCCTATTGCTGCTTTTGCTGTAGTTTTGCAGCAAAGGCCAGCTATTTTTTCTAGGTGATTTTCAGCAAGTTTTCTTATCTCTTTCTTTTTCTGGGAATGATGGGAAGGCTCCCCAAGCCAGAGCAAGTTAAGTACCTAGTCTATGTAGAAATTCTCTTTGAGTTCTTGAAAATTACTTTTTGTCTTGCATTAGCTCTACCCACTTTTAGTCTCCTCAGAAGACTGAGAATGTTGCATTTGTAGCTGGGTACCTCAGATTGGGAATGCACCATGTTCCAGAGGCTGGGCAGAATGGGTCTAGTGGGTAGTTAGACTGGAAAAGTTCCATGCATAGTGGAACTGGTGAGTTATGAATTAAATCTTAACTCCCATACACCATTTGCTTCAGAACCAGTGGTGAAGTGCATTCATTCACCAATGAGTGGACTTCAGAAGGATAGATTCTTCTAAGAAGAAATAAAGTCACAGTAACACTTTCATATTTAAAAGATCTTGGATTTTTTTGGCAGTAGTAGAATTTTTATGTAATTCTGCTCCTCTTTATGTCCTACTGATGTAGATGTTACTTTGAATTCCATGTAGATGTGCAACTCTTAACCATTAGAATTAAAGAATGAATGAACCAGCTCTTGGGACATGGAAGCACATGTATTTTAGTCTTGTCAACATTCAAAGCTAGATATGTTTTCTCTATGTAGAATTTATAAGATGGGATATGTTTCCAGAATCATAACTTTGTTTGTTTTACTGAGCAAATTCTGTTTGAATTTCTGAGGTAACGGAAATGACTGAAGGCCCCATGTAGGTGTTCGTAAATGTTCATGCTCAGAGAAGTTCTAATACAGCATTTGAGAACTGAATTTCAGCATTTAAAGATTAGATATTCATCTAATCAATTCAAAATTCTCTTTCCTAACTTTAAGAAAAATCTGTATCTGATGACTTAGTATATGCATATATTGTTTTTTTCCCAATTATTGTAGTTTTTCATGCTTTATGACTAATATTGTTGTTAAAAGTAGGAAGAAAACAAGCTTGTTAGATATGGAAAAATTTCCAGATCCTGAAGTGCCTGACCTTTATGTTTTCCTTCAAAATTCTGAAAATATATGCAGTGACTGTTCTGTGTGACCAAAGCAGTGAGGTCCTGCAGCTTCAACTAAGCAGCAAAATAATCTGAAATAAGAAGATGGATGGGATTGAATTTTAATCTTGTTTCTCCCTGCCCCCACTCTTTGGTTCTACTGCATGTATTTCTTCTGTGAAGTTAATGATGTCAAGGGAAGTCACCTTACCAAGCTTGACTTTTTATTGGCAACGTGGGTTGCTTCCCTGAAAAGATGAAGTGTTTGAAACAAAAGTCTATCGTATGTAAATATGCAAGTTATTTTATTCTTTGAAATGATGAGGAACTCTGTTATTCAATCTTACTGTCATTTGTACTGAACTTCATTTATTGGATTTATCCCTGCTTGAATATCAAAAGTAGTTTTACATTCACTTTGAATATAATGATTTCCCCATCCCCTGCCCCCCGTTTTAGGTGTCCRTGTTGTGGCAAGTTCACTCTAAATGCTATAAAACACATGAATTATGATGGATTCTTATTCACTGCACTGTRTTTCTGTGTGTCACGAAGTCCCACACTGCTGAGTTAAATACTAAGAAAATACCTGATACTATTTTAAGATTACTACTATTGTGATTGTAGAATGGTTTGACTTTTAAATGATACTCCTGTGTTTACCCTTCTAAATCATTCTGTCTCTTTTTCTCATCATGTGCATGTGCTCTTCCAAATTAACTCAAGAGTACTTAGGAGAACTTAATTATGAGATGAATAGACTCTGGAGCATAGTGTACACCAGCAGGATTGCCAGGTGCTAATAATGCTGCAACTCATGTCCAGAAGTGGTGTAATGGCTCTTGCCAGAGCTTAACAAGGTGCCGTCTAGACTCCCGAGACCTGAACACCAAAGCTGTTGTGTTCCCTTGGCTTTGTGTGGGCTGCAGCAGCCCTGCTCCTGAGGTCTCTTGGTTGCTATTACCCTGCACAGATACAGGGCCTCGCAATACGAGCAGCCAGGACGATTTTCCTCATCTTTGTCCACCTACTCAAATAGTCTTGTTACCAAAGCATATCCTTTCTTGGAGCTCAAGTGTTTTAGGTGCACACTGAGAACAGACACAAATTAAGTATCTAGTCTGAGCTTGCTCAGTAATCAGATGAGTGAGGTGCTTGTAAAGGATGATTTGTTCTCTCTGCATGTCCAGTGCCCGTTGCAGTCACTCCTTTTATTGCAAAGGGAGTCCAGGCAATTCGTTTAGGCAAGATGAATCCCAGCCTCTTTGTTCATACAGYGCTCCTTCAGGCACGTGTGATATGTTCCCCAGACAGTCACTCTTTACTTTCAGTGGCGTCAGAGAGATACTGATTCAGACAAAATCATSAAATAAGACAGGATGAGTCTCAGTTTGTAGTTTCACTCACACTCTGCTTCCAGAGGTTTGTAGAAAGGTGACTTCCACCTGAAAGAGCGTAAGGCATACAGTATACTTAGTGAACTGGATATAAAATTATACTGGGGATAATTTTATCTCTCTTCATTCTTTTACTAGCCTTTTGACTAACCAAACAGTTCTTGAAACTGTTTATTTGTGGATTTTTTTTTAATATTAAAATCACATCATGTAATTGGGGGCTTGAGCTTTTATTGCTGCTTTCTGTTTTACAAACCTGTTCTTTATAACAAACCCTTCATTCTGAAATACAGCAGTTACTCAGTGTTGGGTGTCAGTGTTRGGTACTCTTTAAGGGAACATAGTAGCGATATTACTGTTCACTTGAGATTTTCTGAAGAGCCAGTGAAACTGGAAATGACAAGAACCAGATCTGTGGAAAAGGTGGAGAAATGTGGGGGAATGCAGGAGAGGAGAAGAGATGAGAGGAAACGTGGTGAAACTGCATGGTCCTTAAGAAAACAATTCCAGTTACCTGCTGGCCGGACTTTTTGCCATATAAGACCAAAGGAGCTGGTGCAGCARCTGCTTGATAGTTTGTGGAGCACAAGGCTGGGTAGCAGTTTTGTACAGAAATAGAAAGATAAGTGTGTTGCTTTTCACTTTAGTGGTGTTCTCTGTGAAACTACTCTCCAGCAAAAGTTCCAGAAGAGAATAAATATGTAATGTGTTGCCAGAAGTGACAGTGCTTTTAGTATGAGCATCTAAAATTGTTATTTGAGCAAGAGAAACTTGCAAAGGCACTTATGCCTTCTACTGCAGCCAGTTTTTGTATAAAATTTATGTTTTGCTGTCATGAGGAGGGAATAAATTGATTGAAATGAGCAGTCATAGAAGTATTCAGGTTGGTCAGGACCTTGGGGCTATGAAGATGATCAGAGGACTGGAGCATCTCCCCTGTGAGGAAAGGCTGCACGAGCTGGGCCTATTTAGCCTGGAGAACAGACAACTGAGAGGGGATCTTATCAGCATCTACAAATACCTTAAAGGGGGATGTCAAGGCTATGGGGCTGGACTCTTCTCAGTGGTGCCAAGCAACAAGATGAGGCCACGAGCATGAACTGAAGCACAGGAAGTTCTGCCTGAATATGAGGAGGAATTTCTTTACTGTGAGGGTGACAGAGCACTGGAACAGGTTGTCCTTGCTTGTGGAGTTGTCTTCTCTGGAGATATTCAAAACCCACCTGGATGYGATCCTGTGCCGTGTGCTCTAGGTGACCCTGCTTAAGCAGAGGTGTTGGACTAGATGATCTCCAGAGGTTCCTCCAACCTCAACTACTCTGATTCTGTGAYTGGGAGGTCTCTAGCCCAACCTCCTGCTCCAAGCAGGGGTAGTATTGAATTTGAGTTGCTCTGGGGTCTGTTTCAATATAGGACTCTGGGCAACTTGTTCCAGGGCTTGGCTGTCCTCACAGTGAATTTTTTAAGAGTGATCTTAAGGAGGAATGCTGTAGTGCACCCATAAATGCTGGCAATAGCAACCACTCCTAAGTGATAGCAGAAGAGCATGTGCAACTCCTGTGACTCTGACTSTGTAGAACTAGGAGACTGTTAACAGTGTTATTGTAAGCTCCTCCTTGAGATCATGTTTCAGAGCAGTCTCACAAAATAAAGGTCGMTGTCTGGAGGGCACTGAAGTAAAAAGCTTGACTAACCTTGGTTTTGTGAACATAGACCTTTTGTGCATAAAAATTATGAGTTTCTAGCAGAAAAGCAYGGGGCAATGTCAGAAGGCAGACTGAGATTTTGAAGGACAGAAGCAGAGACCTAGAGTGACAAATCATAGCTGTTTCATGATAACTGGACTTGTCTCAATGGCAGTTTCATTAGGATTTCTGCACCTTTTCCATTATTTTTCTTAAGAGTTACCAGGAATTACAAAATATTTTAGATGAGGTTTTATCACGCTTGCTTATTTGTAAGGTGGCACGAATGCTTATCTCTACTATACACTTCTGCTGCATCACAGGACTGATTCTGTTTTCATGGCTRCATAACATTGATGTCTCATAATTCAGTCCTGTGATTAACTAGTAGGCAGAGCTTTTTTCTCCTTTTTTTCCCTCTCTCTCTCGCGTTTGCTCTATTTTTTTTTTTATTATTATGGATGAACACGTTACAGAATTTTAAGGTTATGTTCTCCAAATTACATTTTATTTTAATATGTTCTATGTATCTGATGTTGTGCAAGTTTCCACTTTATGCAATTGAATTTCACCRCATTTCTTTTATTCATGTTTTCAAGGTCATCCGGTTCTTCCTCTGTGATTTTCTTGTCCTCCTTTGGTGGTGCTTCCCATTCTGATAGTGCATGTTTCAGTGGTGCACCGCTAGTAGTGCGTGCAGATCATTACTAACAGTGACCCATCTGTAGCTTTGGGTGTTTTTGTCATTTTTAAGCAGAAAATTTCTTCCCCCCTCCCCCCAGTGCAATTATGAAAGCTTTATTTCCTGATGGGTGTTCTGCATGTTTGCTGTAATGGCAGGTGAGTGATCTCCATGCTGAAGTGTGAAAGGACATGCAGCCTGTGCCACACTGCATTCTGCACTCTGGCCTCATCCCCTGCTTGAATTCAGACTGGTTGTGCCTCCGCGTTGTTTGGAGGGCAGCCTTGATTCTGAGGCAGAGAGAAAACTTTGACTTTTTCCCCTTCCCAGGATTATTATTGACTTATTACTAAAATGCATTTTACTCARATATGGTAGCAGTTTTGCTGTCCTTGGCTTAACTGACATGGTACATCCTATTTATCCTTGAGCTGATGGCTTATGACTCAAGGCTTCTGCCTCAAAAACTTTAAGGGTCCTTGCTATGGGGCAGACAGCTTTTGTAGGCATACCAAGCCAGAGGCTTCCTACAGGCAGGAATACAGAGGTCCACTCAGGTGCATCACCAGCTTTAATACCTGCTGTCTGTTAATGTAGATGACAGCACTGATTTAAGAGACTAGGCTTGCTTGCTTGGTTTGGCGTTGGTAGGCCTTTCTCAGCACCAAAATAATTACGAATAGAAGGCACTTAGCTTCTAAGTATGTTGGTTCCCCTCCCTCCTGGTAGGACACCTTCTGCTTAAAACATCCGGTTGCTTTCATGTAAATCTAACTGACTGGTTTACAAAGCTGTTTTGTGGACACAGGCTCATGCCATGTGGCACAGGTCTCAGTGGCTTAAATGTGCACATGCTTGTGTCACCTATTTGTAAGAGTCAGGTCCAATACTTTATCTGTAAGGTCTGAAATAAGTGCCAGCAGCCATCTCTGCTCACAGGCCTTGATTAAACATGTGACTGACAAGGAGCAGAGTGAGGCTGGGCATGTTTAATGTTGAATTCTAATTTGTGCCACAAATCTGCATCTGGAGAAACGATAACATCTGCCATTTTTTGCTAAATATAATTTCCAGAGGAAAAAAATATAAATATTCATTTAAATATGCATCTCAAAGGGTTGTGAAGAGAATCACAGCTGGTGTAATGCCTTCAGGAACAAAACTGTATTGCCATTGGTTTCTGTACRTTCTTCTTTTAGCTGACTTCTCCAAAAAATTGCCTTAATATGCAACCAATTGTGTAAGTACTGTTTCAACTGTTGCTGTCATCAATATATTTGCATATCATCTTTATTTATACTGTGTGATTGCTGACAGCCTGGGTTTTTCTTTTGATAACTTCACTGGGTTWACTAACTCATGTATTATGTATTACTCATGTAACTCATGTCACTAACTCACTGGGTTAACTAACAGAGCTGTTCTTTCACTTGATGTAGCTGTCATCTTGGCTCTTTTGGTCAGTTATAGCACAGGTYGGAGAGAAAGAGAAAGTCCCTGTTAGTGCTTTTTCAATTCCTTTTGCTATTTCATGTTCTAAATATTTCTCTTGAAAAACGGAATTGCCTTTTTGCCTTTATTTTTCCTCTTCTGAGCCCTTCCAGTAGGTGCAGTAGGTGATGAATTTCACTTTTTTTTTTTTAATATAGAGACCTTTTTCAGTTTGAATCAGCAAGGCTGTAACTCATGATTTAAAGAGCTCTTTATTCTCAATTTGTATTAAGTCACCTCCTAGCCACCTTTCTGACAGGCTAACTATCTTATGTTCTTTGATGTGCTCATTGAAAACCCTGCTTTTCAGTTGTTCTCTTGGCTCTTTTCTGAACCCTGTTCAATTTGTGGGCCCCCAAATTGGGTGTTACTCTCTGACTTGGGGGATCTGTGCCAACAACAGACATCTCTGTAATGTTCTAGTGTATAGATTGGAGATTCATTTTACTTGTTTCCCTGAAGCTTTTCATAGGGAGTTTATTTAGTGCTCATGACCTCTGAGTCTCAATTCAGAGTTTCTCAGATAGAACTTCATCAATCGCTAAGTGCGGGTGGTTTCTCCCCCCCCCCCCCCCCCCATAAACTTATGGCTCTTTACTTAAGCCATGTTGTTTCTTGAAATTCAGATTATTGACTTCAGTGAACCATATCACTAAATCTGCTGGCTTTGTTATGTCTTACRTGTTTCTGTATCATTACATGGCTTGGTATAGTGTTTTTGAAGCAATGTGGTAAAAACTGTGAAGAGTATGGGATGTCCAAGAATACAGTCACCTGAAAGTGACATGTTGGTAATCACCACTGCAGAGCTATCTTCAATCAAATTTTTTGATCTTCCAAAAATTATTTGGGATTAGATTGAAATAAAATATTTCCATAAATCTATATTGTATTCTTCTTTACTAGCTTTTTAAAAACTGTTTTGTACTGATTGTTTTAAACTATAAATTTTAATAAATGGARATTCAGTATCTTCACAGCTMRTGCTGAAGTGAAAAATACATCAGCTAAATGTCGAAAGGTACTAATTGTGCATTTGTATTTTCTRTGTTGTTTTTGTAGCTTTGTCACTTAGTATTGTATCACCATTTTAGTGATTTCTTTTTGTGTTTTGCGTTTTTCTACAAAACCTCATAATGTTCTTAGCCAAGCCATACAAGCCATAGTTTTCTATTTTGGCCTCTTGCTTTTCCCTATAAATACTTCTGAGCTTACAATTTTTATWTGTAACAAAAGGGCTTGTTGATAAGGAAACTACTTATAATAATTATGTGCTCAGCTGAGCATGACTTTTACAAGTTTAGCAAAATTGGGTAAAGCACCAGGAAAACTTTTTTTTCAAGTTGATGACTAGTACAAATCCCTTTTGGTTTAATATTTCTTGAGTTAGATTTTTTTAATACTATAGTTGATAATTTCAAACTTTTTCTTTTTTTCTTTCCTTTTTTTTTTTTTCCCTTTTTTTTTTAAGGTATGGGTCACTCTCCTTAATTCATTACACTCTCAACATCCCAAGGGTTTTTGTAACTTTTTTTCTCCCACTGCATTAATAAAAAGGAGTAATGATTCAAATATCTTATTGGTTAGTTTAGTTTTTTCTGTTYTTAGTAAACATGAGATAGCATTCATTGAGCATTTACTTTGTAAGCGTTGAAGATGATTTGTTTCAGTGTTGTTAATTGCTGGRRGGAAGAAAAGTGGCRTTTTGACGAAGTTCTCTGCCTCTTYTGCTCAGTTGATCCTTCTAGTTAAGCATTGACTTTCACTTTCATCATGAATCTTCCTTAAAAAAAATTGAGCCAACTCAACAGTTCCAATTCYTCTTGTGTATTATGCAACCTTTTACCATAGGCTTTTAGGTGATGAAATAATTTCTTCTTCATCTGTCCCATGAACATCTTCAGTGATGTTTTCTCTCTCTCTCTCTTTTTTTCCCCCCCTTAGGAAGTATAACAAAGTTCCACATTAAGAGAACACTCTGTTATATTTCTTGCAATAGCCTCTGCCTTTTGCCTCTCTTCTTTGGCTTACAGCATGAAATAGATTTCAGAGTATGAAGTGACCTGTCCTTATTGCTACTTCCAGGGTATTAGCTTCAAGAAGCTAAAAACATGCCCTGAGATCTACTTACTCCTTGTAAAATAGTCAGTATTTTATTATTGATAAATATAATATGCCTTCTTGTTTGTTAGGCTACTTCTTTAATAGCATTTCTCTGACTGTTTTTTTCTGTGATAAGAGCCTAAAGTACTTTTATTTGTATGTATAGAGTTCTTTTTCATGTATGTATGGAGTTCTTTTTCATGATTTAACCTTGATATGGGATACAATTTAGTTTTTAAAAAGTTTGGCAATATTTACATAGGTATTTCTGAATGACTGGAATGCTATAAATGAAAAATACTATGTCAGTGACTTTTTTGATCTAAGTAATGTTTAAAAATAAGAGAGCCTGAAACCTGAAAGAACCTCTCAGTTTGCTTGTTTGAAAGTACTTATCACATGCCTAATTTCCACAAAGACAACTTGCTCAGCAAAATGGAAAAACCTAATGTTGAAGCTGGCATCTGGTTGTCGTGATCATGTAACCCTCCATATACCTGGTGAATGAGTATAGAGGCTGAACTCTTTGGTTGATGATACAAGGTCCCAGTGCTGGCTTAGCTTTCAGACACTGAGGGCCTTTTGGGTCATGCTCTGGTGAGCTCATCATCTCCTCATAGCCCAGAGACCCTCTATCCAGCTGTGCTCAGACTGTCCCCATCTGACTCTTCTGGCCTTCAAATCTTTCTTGGTTGTGTCTGCTGCCTATTATCTGTGTGTGGAATAGTCACCTGAAGTGCCTGGACATCTTCTCCAGGAAGTTTAAAGGACCCTGCTGTGTGTTGTGTGGAGAGACGATCCCATCCTCTAGATAGGGACAAATTTTATCTTCCCTTAATACAACAAGTATCATTTTTTGTCTAGTTACAAGAAGGAAAATAGAACAGAAAAATGTCTATTGAGATTTTTGTCTCTTTTGGCATCCTGACCTTTTGGCTTTAATTTCATTTTTGCATTAGAGACATTCAGAGAAAATGTATTGAATGTACGTAATGGCTGAAATCAGTTGCCATTCTTGTGTCATTTGGCCATATTAAAAAAACCCTCTTCAGTCCATTTATCAACAAATACAAAATCTGTTTTTTGGTAAATTCAGTAATTATGAATAAATATTTTCTGAATTCTCTGAGGGTAAAATTCTAGCTTGCTGAAATAAATGTGAGTTTTTCCAGTGACTGTGTCACCTTTGAGCAGTGTGCATCATTGCTCTTGGCCTTGTTTAGCACATGAAGGAAGGAAGCATGTTACCTGTGTTTCACAGAGTCTGAAACAGGAGGGGATTTGCTGAAGGACACTTTGCAGGCTTGCTGGGCAAGTCAGAAAACAGCACACAGGTTTTCTGCTTGGCACTCAGTGGCAGCTAGCCACATTACCTAACTTCATGGAGAGCACTTCCATAGCAATAATTACAAGGGGTAAATAAATACTCTCATACATTGTTTGACTTTTGAGTATTAAGCTTTCAGTTATTACAGTTCTGGTGTATTTCACAAAAATTGAATTCATATTCAAGCAGTGTGAATCCAGCAAAGACCTGCAAAACAGTAGGAAGCCTTCTTGCATATGAAGTCCTACAAATAAATAAAATAAAGGCTTCTTATGATAACATAACCAGAGGGATGACTGTTAAGCTGATGCACTTTAAAATCCTGCTCATTCAGATTAACTGCAACCATCTTACCACAGCTTGAAGCTATGATAGATGTAGTTAAATATATTCATGGTTCTTTTGTAGTTGATAATGTATCTGAAACCCAAACTGAACCAGAAAAACTTCTAATAAAATAAAATAAAATACAAATCTGTTTAAGTTTCTTTTTTTTCAAGGAGCCTTTTAAGCAAAGGCAGGTATATAATGGAGTGATGGTAGTGACTGTTGCTGTTACAGCTAATTTAAAGTCTGTTTTGAAGGACTGAATGAGGCAATTGACACTATAAGTGACTGACACTTCTAGTAATACACTGAGCTGTAAATCACTTCATGTTGTATTTAAATAATGACTTCTGCTGTTTAAAAGGAGTTACTTCTCTAAGCTACATGATTTGATGGTTATGTTACAGCTGGGAAAGTCACAGTTGCCATTAGGAGCGTTGTCTTTTTGCTGGGCCAGTGGGGAACAAGGGAGAAGACTAGGAGGTCAGGATGAACAGCATAACAGAGTCCCCAAAGACTGCTTGTGCGTAGTGTGGGAGCACTCTTCAGTCAAATACCCTGTTTCCCCATTTCGTATTTATTAGGTCTTTTTATCATGTTTAGTCTCTCTGAACTGTTGGGGACAAGCTGCATGCTGTGGTGATAATAACACGTTTGCATATTAATTGCATCTTAAGGTAAATGATTTATGGGCTTTTGGAACAAACTAAATGAGTTTTTTGATATGGGGGAAAAGGATCTTTGTGAATGCAGTGAAAATACTAAGTCCGTGCCAAAGACCTCAAATGAAGTGGAGTGTTAAGTACTCTGTATTTGTATCAGGGAGCAGATGCATAATGAAGCTGGTGTGACAGAAAAGTCGCACCAAGAGCTCTCAGGTTCTGTAATGTCAGCTTGGCAGGTTACGTTTTTGGAGCTGATGAGTACAAATCAGGAGGAGGTGGGGAAAGGGGACTCATGGCTCTGCTAAGGTCTGTATTCAAAGTAGCTTGACAAGTTAAAAAACAGGTGTATGGAAATTTGATTCYTGCTTTGGATTAAGGGTCTCTGTGGTGATGTCATGCAATTGTGAACTGTAAAAATGGTACTAAGGGGTTAAGAACATCTTTAGGTAAGACATGCAAGTAATTATTTTGTTCTGTTTAGCTTTGGTAAGTCCTTGTTTTTAGAAAAACATGGACCAGTTTTAATCCAGAAGAAAAGAGAAACAAGCTGGAGCCCAGGAGACATTAACCTAGAATTGGAGATCATGGTAGGAGATTAGTGTTAGTAAGTCTGAAGAGGAGAAGACTGAGAAGGAACGTTAAGTCTTCAAATGTGTAAAAATGCTTTTGTGTAATAGATGTGTATTTTGTCTTACCAGTGAATATCTGACTGATTGTGACCAATAAAAAAAAATAACTTTAGCAATTAAATATTCAATGATGCACCCGCACTGTATGGTGTCTTGTGACCAAAAAGAACTTTCCTTCGTGGAGCATAGATGGTGAAGGGTGGTGAAAATGAATTTCCACAGCACACTAAGAGAAATTGCACCTATTACATGGTAACAGGTTGCACCTTCCAGCAAGGCCTCTTTGAGCTCAGGGGCCTACAGGAGCAATTCCTMAGCCCTCTGCTTGCAGCACCCTTGTGCTTGCCTTTCTCCCATGTGCACCTGCCTTGTGCCAAGGGATCCTGGTCAGTGACTTGCACTAGCCTGGCACGTGGGTTTATGGAGCAGGAGAGACGCTGTGGTCTTCAAGTATTTGAAGATCACAGCTGTACCTTTTCTGACAGATCCTGGTTTTAAGCTTCAGCCACCCTTCTGTGACGTGCTATACTTGGCTCATAGGGAACCATATTGAGAGGCCAAAGACTTCAGCTCCTTTAGGGTCWTATAGGAGGGTAGCTTGAATACAGAAATGAAGCAGGTGTGGGACATAAGGTTGCATAATACATGGAATAACAGCATGGAGATGAGAGGAAGGTCCTGATTAGAGAAAACAAATGAGGAGGAAAATGGAGTACATAGAAATAGCAGAAGTAAAGTTTAGGTTGTGGTTAGAGAAGATTTAAAAGGGAAGTTAGGAGAGGAGGAGACAAATGCAGTTCTTCAGCTGACAGGAGGGGCAAAGTGAAAGAAGTGGGAACTATCTGGACAAGAACTCTGGGATGTGAGAAACCTGACAATTCRCAAATAGTATCTGCTGGCTGATGAGAGCCTAAATGGATACAGAAGATGCTCTAAAGTGAAATCAGGACAATATTGGAAATTGTGCTGATGTTACGGGCSTAAACTGGGGTTGGGATATGCTGAATCCCTTCACAGAGTCTTGCACAGAAATGTTTATACTTTGTTTCATAGGGGCATTTGCTGAGATTGGGAGTGAGTGGCTAGTCCCTAGGTTGGCAGGTCTATGAAAATAGATGTGCTGTACTTTAGTGTCTGCTTTAGAATTGTTCCCTCAGATTTGAGAAGTGCTCAGAGTAGTTCCAGATAGTATGCAGGGATTGAGATTCACATCTATCTAGATGAATAAAGTGGCCTGGGAGAGGGGGACCAAAAAAAAAAAAAAAAGAAAGAAAAGAAAAAGAAATAATAATAATAAAAAAACCCCAACCCCCCCAACAACAACTAGAAAACAGGGCTACATCAGGCATTAATAGTTGAGTATCGGTTCATTTAGGAGGAAAATATACCAGCATTCCTTTGACAACAAATACTCAAAGAGATGTTTTATGGAATGGATATTTTCTGAGCAGAAGAAAACGCAAACAAAAAAGAAAAGTTTACAAGATGCCTGTAGCACAAATATTCAWTTTTTTGATCTTATAAATGAAGTGGGAGTTTCTTGGCAACTTTTAACGGCATTGTATAACTAAACATTTAGTATATGGAAAAATGGCTAGAAAGGTTCTGAAGAGGTTAAGCAATCTGTCCTCCTGCCTGAAGACAGAGCCTTTTGAAAAATCTACCTGTCAGTATTTTTTTTATGAGTCAAATATGTTTTCCCTAGCCTTGATTTTTGACAATGACTCATGTTATTTTAGATCACGTTCTCTGGAAAACTCAGGTTGAGGGAAGGACTGTTTTTTATAGCAAATGTTGGTCCTAGCTCTGTAAAATTGGTAGAGCTAAGAATTGCAGAACACCATTATGATGGGAAGCAGTGAGTATTTGTAGTGGGGGATACAGAAGGCTTATGTTTCCTGCTAAAATAACTTTCCTAATGGATTTAGATTTGGATTTGTTTAGACTAGACTGAGTTCAGTTTTCTAAAGTTCTGCTTTTTTTTCAAGTCATGAAGTGAAATTGTTACTTGATTTCGATAATAAGTGTTTAATACAGTCTACTTGTTTTCGACATCATGCAGAGGATGTTCTCTATTTCTGCTGTGTAAGTACATACACCACCTTTTTCATTTTCCTGTGATTCTATGGGAGAGATATGGAAAGCTAAAAAGCTCATTTTATCACAAAGATTTTTGAAGAATATAGCATCTGTAAAAGTAACTGCTCAAAAAGTTGTTGATATATTGTAAAATATGAGTTTCTGATAAAAAGTTAAGATGATGGTGAAAGAAAATGCCCAGAATCATCTTTGCTTTTCTTTGTATGATAGATTGCTATGTTRGTTAGAGACATCAGGCTTGCTTGAAATGATTTGCCACTACCATTTAGTTATTTATATTTCCTAATCTTAGTAACTACACAGTGTGTATAGCAAAACAARATTTTAGCTGTTCTGAAGTGAAATTAGGCAGCATTTGAAGAGAAGTGCTCACAGCCCCACTCACTCAGGTGCATGGAAAGAAAGCCCTTGGGGGGGTTCTCGGGAATCTCARACACTGAGATGTGGTGAAGCAGTGCAAGACAGGAGAGCCCGTTAATCCCATGCCTCTGAACATATGTTTGGAACAAGAACAGTGGATGTGTGTTTTTGGCTTACTAGCTTATTAATAGTAATTGCTGTAGTCCTAAGCTTATTAATAAAATTGTTTTTTTTCCCAGTGAAATAGCTTAATAGTAAAAGTGCGTTTGGGCTTCAGGACACTCTTTAATTATTGTCCCCCATAACCCCCCATAGAGCTATGATAGTGGAAGTCACCCTCTCTCTTCGTTTCTGCACTTTTTGAACAAGATACTAGGTCACTGATTGAAATGTAGGTTTGATTTACAGAGAAAGAAGCCTGATACTAGAAGAGTGGATAAGAGTGGGCATTGTAAAGGAAAAATGAAATAGGAACTCAAATTATATTTCTGTGGTGGTAAGAGCAAGAGTTTTATTTTTTTCTTTTTTCTTTCAAGATTGTAGTTCAAGAGAAAGTTTGTTGAACTGAATTTCAGAAGGAGCATGTGGTAAACTTTTACGGGTTCATTATATTTTGTTTAGAAAATAGACACATGGGTTTATTTGAAGCTGTCTTTCTCAAATCTGTTCAAATATACTGAAAAAGAAAAGTGTCCCAGCTTAAGACAAAATGGAATTTTTAACTATGATGTGTTTTTTATTATTGTCTTTTACTGTAGTAAAGATAAACTGAACAGTGTCCTTTGAGTTATCTCCTTCTGAAAATACRTATTTGTGCTGTTGAACCATAACTACCTGGCAGCTTTAAGCTGAGCACTAAATTGCAGCTGGCATGATAAGGAACATCACAGCTTCTGAGAAACTGAATCTTGATTTGTACTATTAGATAAAATGTAATCATTTTCCTTGTTGTTTGCTTTACAGTTGTGCCCTTTATAATTTTTCTGTGTAGATCACAAATCCTATTCTTCCATTTTAAAATTACTAGGTCCCTTTCTTTGTGTGAAGATCCAGAGTAAGAGAAAAATGCTTTGCAGTGCTTAAGAAGTTCTCTGCACACTACTTCTGAAATCAACTTGAACAATAAACTTGCTCTTGCCCTACATCTTTTTTTATTATTATTACTGTTTTTTTAAAGGAGGAGGAGAAAAAAAAAACTAGCTCTGTAGGGAGACGTATCGTTCAAGTCTATATTAGATTTTCTCTTCCCAGTGCCCACTCTATTGACTTGTATTGTACAGGCTGTCTCCACCATAAAGCAAAAAATTTCAGAAGTGCAGTGGTGSTGGGAGTTCAGTAAACAGTTGCTCAGAAGAGAGGAGACAAAGCGATGGCAGTTTCAGCAAGGCTTTTCTCATGCTCTAGTTTCTGATTTGTGAAATATTCACCCTTGAGTTCAACTGAAGCAGATGCTACTTGCGCACAGGGATGGTCTTCTCCTGTTGTGATTATACTGCTGTCCTCTCTCCTGGAAGGGTTGCTCTTTGAACAGCTATTCTGCTTCTTGGCTGGCTTTTCTGATAGGAGGTGAAAAGAATAATTAAAAGGACTGACAGTATGGCTCATGTATGAATTACAGTAGATAGTTTATAAGCATTTATTAGTTTTTTTGGAGATGACAGTTAAATGGAATTGATACTTTCTTTATGTTCTGTTCCCTCACACCCCCTGCACCAACTTAAAAAAAAAATCCATGAGGTTGAAACTTCCATGAAGTTCCRTTTGGGAATAGATGCACGTTTGTTGGATAAGCTGACCTCTCCGTGTGGACAGCCACAATATTTTTATCAAGAGAATTATATTATTATTTTATTCTATTAAGTCTGAAGCACTCCTCACTGCCAGCTCGAACATGATCCATCCCAGCTTTGATGTAAACTCACTCTTTCCTTTCATACTGAAGTCAGTGTGTGTGTGTGTGTGGGGGGGTGTAGCTTTTAAAAAATTTAGCATTATTGTCTGCCTGTGGTTCGTTGAAATGAAACAGTTTCATCACTAAATGTTATTTTCTTTTGAGTCTATAAGCTGTTTTGTTTCTCTTGTTAGTATATAGAAATATACAGGAAAAAAAAACCTGTATAAAACTGAAAGAAGAAAAATGCTTTAAAATCGTAAAGAATTAATTTAGGGTTTCRTAAGCTTACAGCCCTGTACAGCTTAACCTGTGGAGCCCCTGCCTTTATTCAAAACTGTTTATTCCATTCATTGAAAAAATCACAGGTTTGTGAGACACAGGCTATCACGTACATTCTCGGTTTTACTCTCCAGCGTACTGACAGCTGTGGTCTATTAATGAGGATTTTATCCCCTGTACAAATGCAGACTACTACTGACTACGTTCAGGAAACTGTGTGGTAATATACATGTAAGGAATAATGAAAAGAAACTTTATTTGAAGTAAAGTCTAATTTTGCTTTTCACTGTATGTTTCCATGATTACATAGTGCATTAATACAGGAGCAGTAGTATTCTTTAGAGGAGTGTAAAATACTCTGCTAATAAAAGGTATAACTAAAAATTCAACCTCACTTTAGGAGAAAGGAAAGAAGAAAAACAACAAACTCAATAATACAGAATTAAATGGATAGTGTCTACTGACAATTAGTATGYATCTGCTTCCAAATTTCACGCATACTTTAGTAACAAGAAACATTTAAAATGACTGTAATAATATAAAATTGGAGGAGGAAAATACTTCTATCTTTATTCATTTATATTCTGCTTTTGCAGCACTTTGTATCAAACCATCCTATCCTTTTATATATAGCTACTTTGCTTATTATTGTTTGTATGAGTGTTTTCTTTTTTTCTCTTTTTTTTTGTGGAAAAGCAGGACTATAATGTTTTTGGAGGCAATGGAGGTGAGAGGGAATCTTTTTTATCTTTTTAAACCAGCACTGATTATCAGGAGACATGGGGGTGTTTGAAGCTGTTCATAAGTTCATATCCTTCAGAGCGTGATGATCCAGAGTGTTTTGTTTCTTGAAATACAGATTAAGTGAAGTAGAATGTGGCAGATTAGAGGTCCTAAATTCTATGGAGTTATTAAAAATTGCAAAGCTAAAATCTCTRTATTTTGCTGCCTTGTACAGCTGAGTTCATATGTTTAGAAAAGCTGCAGGACAGAAGTCTGGATACTCCATTATTCTTACATCCTTCAGATCACTTGAACTGAATTAGTCCCTCCAGCTGAGACATTTCAAATAAACTAGTTTGTATTTTGCTGGTAGGAACAACTGTTTGCATGTATAGAATGGAGCAAAACCTGTATGTGTTGAATAGACATTGTTAGAGTATATTTTTATGGTAATAAATATTATTTGCCATATATTAGAGAAGGAGGGGAGGGATCCTTAAATGAGGGCACTCTAGATAGAAATAATAAAAATAGTAATAAAYCCCCTCACTTTTTAGAGGATCTGATCAGCTACAGTATATATTATGTGTGTGCTGATTTAGTACATTTTTACCATTTGGACTTACTTGCTCTGCCTCTAGTTGGGTGTGCCTATTTTCACTCTTTTAACCCCTGCAGACCTTGCTGCATGAAAAGAATAAGATAAATGTGGCTAATTGCTTAATCTGTCTGATAAAAGATTTTCTTAAGTTATCAYCAGTGCAAACACACAAGGAAGAACTAAAATATTAAACGGCTGGGAAAGATTTGGCAGTGGCCAAAGCTTTTTTTGTGTAGGACATACTTTTTTTTTTTTTTGACTTTGGATTAAATCAAATAGGTCAGAATTTAACCAAAAAGTTTGGTAGCCATCTCTTTAATATGAGTGAATATTTAAGTTAATAGTTTATTTAACGTTTATATTTTCCTAGCAATATAGACTACTATTTTGGTGTACATTTTCCCCTAAGTTTTAATCGTATATTCATCTAGGAAGTCACTTGATACAATAAAGGTTACTCTTAAGTGTTTTAAGTTTGTGAATAGACATATTGTCTTTTTATTTTAAGGTTATGTATTTGTTGTGCAGAGTAGTTTTGCTGAATTAGTCATGAAAAAGACTTGCTTTCCTGTTGTTCTTCATTGTTTTTCTTCTTCTGTGGAGAAGAGTTCACGGCAAGTAACCTTCTTGTGTTTGAGGCTAAATCTGCCCCTTTGCTGTCCCTCCGAGCCATCGCCATTTGCTGAAGGAGGAAAGGTGTCTCTGCAGCGCTGGCGTCACGGAGCTGGTGCGGAGCGCRCAGGGGACAGATGCTGCGCTCCTCMGGGAACAGAGTGTTTCTGAAAGCTGAATGTGCTGATGTGATATCACACGTTAGCATTACAAGCAATTTAGCAAGATCTGTAAAYAGTTTCTTTGTAGGGCATATTTTCGGCTTCAAACCCTTTGCCTTTACAGTCTCAACAGTAGGACTTTGTTTTGGTCTGTTTTTTGTGTTTTTAACAAGCTACCTTCAGTATCCACTAATGATCCTTGTCAGGACAAGGGGCAACAGTTTTAATAAGTTCACAGTAACAGCAGTAAAGACTAGATAGTCTGAAGCCAGCATATATGTCAGCAGTATTCTCAAGTGGAGAATAAACACGTTTGGCAAAGTGAGTATGTCTTCAGGGTCCAAATGGGGTTTTAGGTCTGAATTAATCTTTGCTGCAGAAACAGAGCCTTGGCCTTTGATCTCMCCGAGGGACTTCTTTGGAAGTACAGTGCTTTGAGTTCTGACACGTGATTGACAGTGTGGAAGAGGAGCTCTGAAGCTTTAGGTCTAAAGAAACCTAGTCATCCGAAAGGTCAGTTGGATTGAGGGTGRGAATAAGCATTTTTCCGCTAATGTGTTTTTAAAACATAAGGAGCATCAGCAAAGTCATTATCTTATGATTTGTTCAAAGGTGCAGAGACAGGGTAAAGAATGATGCAACTTCCATGTTCTAAAATTGAGAAGGTTACATGGTGCTAGGGAGATGGCTTAAACCCTAATTGCAGCAAAATACTGTTCCATCTTTTTCCTTCAGATAACTGGAAATGTTGCTTGAAAAGTTTTGGCGTGTATATTGTCAGAGATGTCTTTGAGATGATGAGTTTACAGATGCTATATGACAGGGTGCTAACAGGTGAACCACAACACCTAGACAGTTGGAGAATAAAAGTTTCATATGGCATTTAGGGCAGTGATTCGTGACCTCTCCTCCCTAAGTTTCTTAAGAAAACAGATAATCCAGCCTGTTACATGCCATCATGTATTTTTTATGTCACTTCTACTTTTAATGTCCTATCTAAATGGATTTTAACATATGCGTGTAGTAAAACAAATGCTTTGTTATAAGGAACTGTAACAGTAAAACTTTTCCATTAAATGTTTACAGAATTATAAACCTAACTCGGTGTAAAATCTCTGTGGTGAAGAGAGCAAGTTCCATCTATTTTCCATCTGGAACATTCAGGTTTGTGGGTGAAGCAAGCTGGCCAGGGTGATGACTATGTGAAAGAGCGAGGTGTACCCAAAGAAAAGAATACACCCCCAACTCCGYGTCCAAATTTTATGTCAGAAACAGAGCACCATTTACCTTTATAGATAAGAGTTTATAGTCTGTATCACGTCTATATCTGTATCACACACATTCCTACACTTCTGGTTGAGTTACGCTAGGCATCCGTCAGATTAAGTGTAGGCTAAAGAGATTTTTTTTTTCCCTCTTGTGAATACTTTAAAATTTCACATCAGTTCCCTGGAGTGCTTATACTCAAGTAGATTTGATTGTTGCATGGCTTGCTCTTTTGGCTGTTTTTAAAGTCTTGTACCTGGTTCTCTTTGCAGGCTTTATGAATACCGAACTATATAAAAGAGACCATGCTCCTTTATGAGGCTTTTGATGATCCCTGACAGATTGTGTTTGTGGCCAAGTTTAGCTGAGTGAAAACCTGGCCTACTTTCTAAAGATTTTTTTCAGRTTGTAAACAATGTGGGAGATTTGGAAGTGGAGTGGATTGCTCAGGGTGTCCATTTGCATGCCAATATTCAGAGTGCTTTCACAGATCATTAGTGCTTCTTAGCAGTGCTACAGTATGGAACGGAGTTCTGGTGCTATTACTAGAGGATATACTTCTTTATATATTATATATACTTAGCCCCACTGACTGCTTAGTGAGAGTAGGTATTGTAAGGAAACTACGAGGCTTTCTGCATAACTCTTCTCATTACAGAAACCTATAAATCATTATTCTTTATCATACCTGATTGTAGGGTAAAAAGCAGAATGTATATGCTTCTGTTCATAGATTTGTTTTTTTAAAAAAAAAAAAAAAACTCTTCCTATGTTCAAAAAAACGTCAGTAGTTTGTTTTTCCTAAAGCAGTCTTTAGTTAAGAAAATGCTTGGGCTTCAGATCAGATACTTAAAAGGCTTGAAACAAGTACTAGGCCAGATCCTTAATTAATGTAAATTATCACAGCTTGAAGGAAGTAAATGGAGTGATAATAGTTTATGCTGACTGAGAATCTGAATTACTATATGCTGTGTATTTTACTGTAGTTACATGAAATCCAGCAAGCCTGTTTACTCCATTACCACTCTAAGCATGTGAGGATGCAATTAGATCTTTCAAGCTCCTGCAAAGGTTTCTAGCTTCATCTGTGATGGATATTGTTACCCAAAATGCCTTTTCCTGTAATGTGTGATTGCTTATTTAGGTACTAACCATGTAGTCCTCCTCTTTTACGGAAATAGGACAGACGTGCATGTTTTTTTAATGTAGTGCTGAAAGGCTTGTAAAGGTAATTCTCTTTGAGTTAAAAGAATTTCAAAATTTTCAGGGACAGCCAACTTTAAAAGACTTTTTACTAAAGAACAGTAGGTTATTGTCTTTGTCTGTCAATAATATACCCTGCTAGAATGACATGGTCTATCCCTAATTAACACACAGTTTTTACAAATTTTGATTGCATTATGGATTTAWTGGTAAGTGTTAGTTCTCAAGTTGCCTTATAACTTGTTGGCATGTAACCTACTATTTCTTTCAGAGTTGAGTATTTTAGAATATTCATTCTTATGTTAGACTTTTTTTCTGTAATTATTTCACTTTCTGCTTGAACTCTTAAGATTTTCATCTGTCAGGTACTTTAAATGAGTTGTGTCAACTTATGCAATAAAATAAAATAGTAGCAAATCATGAAAAATAACTACATTGAGGATATGTGTAATGATAAAGTTTCATGTCTCAACTCATTTTATAGATAACTGTAGATATACCTATCAGTATGTAAAATGTTAGGGGAATAGCTAGAGGGGATAGCTGGCTGTGTCCTAGGATTATAGTTGCCATCTGGTAACTATTCTCCTTTGCTGTTTTTCTGTACAGCTTCACTCTATGCCCCGCRGCAACACAACACCAGATCCAGTTCTTTGTGACATACTTTCCTGCTCAAGTACATAGTTACAAGCCTGTGTCCCTGATCTAAAAACTATTTTTGATTCAGTTTTAAGTACTGTAAAATTTGCAGATGATTGTGATCTTGTTTTCTGTGCTCAGGTATAAGAATTAATTCATGTTAGAAATTATTTATTCCCCCCCCTCCTTTTATGTTGTGTGGAACCCTGCTCTAAAGAGTTGGATAGCTGAGTCCATCTTTTATTTCTCAAAAAGTTGAAATTTGTGAGATCACTGTTAAGGTCCCCTTGACAACTGTAATTGYTTTTGTTTTGAGATTTGTTGGGAGGTTGGCTAATAAGATGGCTGGAGTAGCAGATGGGAACTGTGGCTGGCATTGGTGCACAGGGTTTACTAACCTTTTTGTAGTGGGAAAKAACTTGACCTGCAGGAGTGCGGTGCGCCAGGTTACTGTTTGGTTGGGAGCTGTCCAAACAGGTTAACAGAGCATGCACTCTGGTTYGTGCGAAGGCAGCATACTCCAGCACAGAAAACTTGTTTCCATAATACGAGCTAATTATGGTTAATAACTGAGGTTTGGGGGGCAGGTTTAGCTCAGTTGATTAGAGTGTGGTGTTGCTAATGCCAAGGTCGCRGGTTTAATCCGCGTATGGGCTATACTGAGGGTTGGACTAGATGATCTCCAGAGGTCCCTTCCAACCTTACCATTCTGTGATTCTATTTCCWATGGATTTTTGTGTTCCTTTTTTTCCCCAGCATGGGCTCTTTTTTTTTCTTTTTTTTTTTTTTAATTGACTGTAAATAAAAGTTACAGAACTTTGGTATGTAAACAGTATTTTCACTACTTGGTCAGTTTTTTGGTGTTTTTTTAATACTTTTAATATTAATGCTATGCTCTTAATATGTGGAAGCCTCAATAGTCTTTATATATCTGTTCAACCATGCCCTGACAAACAACATTCTGATTTTGATTTGCAGAAGATCAGCTGTTACATGGAGGGGGAGGGAAATAAGGCAGAAAAATACCAAAAAGCTTAATGAGAAAGCTTTCTTTTTGTTTATTTGTTTTACACTATTTGTRAATGACTTTTTGATATTCTTGCCATGTAGGGTTTTCACCCTCATTTAATACCTGCCATTCRGTACCTTTGTCCAGTAATAGCAAGACTATTTAAATAACTTGGAGATTTCTTTTATGATTTGCGTGAGTTTTAAGCTTTGGTGTTCCTTCCTTATGCTGCTACTACAGAGCAGTCAAGAACTAAGTTTGTTACTTCCAGAACAGAGAAGTGAGAAGACTTGTACATCAGCGTGGATCTGCGAGTCCTAGTATACTGTTTACTTGCAAACTTGTACAAAACACAGTTTTGAACCAATAACCCTTTGAACAAATTGGCTACTTGGTAACATAGGATGGACCTATCCTTAAGACTATTCATTTGCATGAACATTGATCAGCTRAGAAAGTAGAACATGACCTATAGTCCCATTCTCAAAATTCAAAGGAATTCAAATGTTTTCTTGTGAGCCCATCAGTTTGCATCTATTTCAGTAGCAAGTGTATGCATTAAAAAATAAAAATCTTGCAATTGATGGATCTGTCCTGGAAACTTATGTTCTTAACATTAGAAAAATTGCAGCCTCAGAGGCTGTGTGCAGCTTTTCGTAGGATTTTGCAAGCTTTGACGAGCTCTGCGGAAAACAGCTTGGTTTAAAAAGTGTTGGGCCTATGTAGGAAGTCCCTTGTACAACAGAATTCAATATCTTTAAACACTGCAGTTCCAAAACAAACAAGCAAACAAACAAACTCCTCAAAACCCAGTGGTCTTCATTAAACATGAAGCCTCACTCTAAAAGTGATTCTTCCTTGAAGAACTGAGATTACTCAGTTCTCAGGCTGAGATACTCCTTGCTTTTAATTGCAGGAGGACACAGTGGCTTATTATACGTTTAACCTTTATTAGTATTGTTTTAAAGCACTCTRTTAAACAGTGTCCACAAGTGTCACTGGATATGTATGTACTGAATGAAACTAAATAATGGAGGATAATCTTGTATTTCATTTAAACCAATGGTGAGATTTTTTAAAAAATAATTTGAAAGTGTTTGCATGTAATAGTGTCACTTCATACYTTTTTTAAGAATTTCTTTTCATGTATCTCTCATACATGCCTAATGTTACCATAATCCTTCWGCAACTTCACTGAGAGTGGCAAGGAAAAATATCAAACGTGGCATGCATTTGGCTTTTCTTGGAAATCCTAACTGTAGGATTAGCTTCTTGAGTCAGAGAAGACTTCAGTGTCAGATCCAGAAAATAGCTGTTTTTATCTTTTTCTGGGATGGGCTATTCTTTATCTTATATGTGAACATTGCCAGTCTTCCTCATTAATACCTATCTGTTCTACAGTGTTAAGGCCACATATATGTGTGCACACCTGTGAAATTATTGTCACTAATTGCATTTATTGCTGAGCTGATATATCTGCTTGGAGTTATGGGGTTTTTTTTTAAGGTAATTGATTAAAACTTAACATCTAAGAAAATTATTTCTATTTTACTCTAATTCCTGGGCCCATGTGAGCGTAAGAACATTTGTCTAGGGGTTCTTGGGTTCTCTGCATATAGTMGCACGTTCCTTACAAACTTAAATCTCGGGAATTGTCATAATAGTGCTTATACTGAGCAAAGTCTGTGTACTTGAGAGACAGACTGAGATTGAGAGGCATCAGAAAGAACATTTGCTTATTATGTGGASATGCAGAGAAGAGTCTTTGATCCTAGAATCTCTGAAGACCTCTGATAATGATACTGATTGAAAATAATCTCTTGGAGACAAATTTTGCAGGTATAAAAACTAGTGCCAGTCTACTGACTTCTGTGGAAAATAGTGTAGTTGGATCTTCTGTTAGTTCAGTTAATTCTAAAATACTTAATTTTTTATAGCTATTTCCTGAATACATGTGGATTCTATATCCTGATGTATTTCATATTGAAGCTTTTTTTGTAGCCCTCAACAGTGGCACTGAAGCACTTTGTTTACTGCTGTAAGTTCTTAAGCAGTGGAAGAATTTGCTCTTGCAAGCTATTATTCGTTGAATTGCAGTTAGTCCATATTCTCTAATCTCCTGAGTATCTTTAATTTACTTTCTAGCTATAAAAAGGGGGAAAATATGTGAGCCTTTGTTCAGAAACACACTGCTGTTTTGAATCATCTGAAGCTGAAGCATGGACAGTGTGTGCAAAATGACTCTTTAAGTTTTTGTTGCTCTAAGCCCAGACAAATCCCTCAGAACAGCAATTTAAGGCTCCAAGTTTAATACTTGTGTCAGCCTGCAAATTGAAATACTGCAGCTGCTCTTTTTTCATTGGCAAAAAGAAGGAAAGGGGCTGGTTCCATGTCTTTTCAGGAATGTGCTCAAAACCAATTTCTCTCTCTTCTGTAATGTTAAGCAGTAATAGCACTGCAAATGGCACTACAGTCTTTCAGTGGACCTTGGAGCACAATGACTTGCAGTTATATTTGCTGACTAAAAAGCCTGTTTACGGTATCTGTAAAGGGTGGAGTTGTTAGTTTTTCTTACTCATCTTAGAGCAGACAACAGAATATTACAGCTATTAGAAAATGCTATATAACAAWGCTTATGATTGTGTACTACTTGCAGTATTACTCAATAACGTAGAAAGAATTGCTGACCTTCACAATGACAAATGTCTTAAATTAGTACAATAATGTCTAGGCTCTTTTCTTCCAAAACCTGCAAATATTCCAATGGGTGTTAAGTATGATAGAGTACTCTGTAGAAGTGGAAAAAACAGTCATTACTACTTCTGACAGTCTTGTGATGTTCTTTTAAAGCATCTTAAAGTATATAAAATTAGAACYCTTTGACAAACAGTAGAAGCACTGCGTCTGTACACAGAAATAGAGTAAAATGGATATGACAAAAGACGCATTGAATATGAAATGTCCTGGTAGGGAGCATTTCAGGATATATGACAACTAAAAGGAAGATAGAAAAGTAGATGAAAATGCAGATCATAAAAGCAAGTGAGGGAATGTAGTTTAGAGAAAGTGAGATAAAGCAAACCTGCACATTTGGAAAGGAACATCCCTGCCAGAAACTTTTTCCAGGTCATTGCCAGCAGTGTTTCACCTGCAAAGGGTACCATCCAGCTTTAAGAGTTGTAGGCTACGTGCAGTTTGGTATTTGAAGATATGGTTCACAGTTTAGGCCAGAGATTTCTGTGGTGGCATATATGTTCAAAGTTAATGCTGGCATAGTGATTTATGTAGGAAGGAGAGTTTGATTGGAAAATGATAAAACTTTCTGGAGTTTCTGAAGGTTGATAAGAGGCACAGAAAGTGGACAGAGGAAAGAACAAGGTATTGTCTCTCTCCCTCCTGTTTTTCTTTTGTTTGTGTTTTTTTGTTGTCCCTCTTCCCTTTGTGGGTGATATGAAAACTGAAGGAGCAGTAGACCAGTCGACTTGACTTCCATTACAAGGAAAATACCAGAGAAAAATAATCATTTTGGAAGCTCCTGGAAGAAAACAGTGACGTGTGTAGCTGCCAGCATGACTTGTCCAGAACAAAGTCCATTAATCCAAAGCAATTGATCACTGTGTTTCAGAAGAAAATTAGAGGCATAGATGTTTCCTCTTTGAATATGGCTSTTGATATACTCTGATCTCACAACATAATGAATATGTTAGCAAACTGTGGATTAGTGATGCAGGTTAAAGCAGCATAAAACTGGAAAACTCTCCAGTTATCAATGGTTCATTTTTGAACARTAGGTTTCACAGAGGTCTGATGCTCTGCATTTCTGCTCACAATCTGATCGATGGAGTGAACATACTCTGCGGTATTTTCAGGTGACATTTCTTCTTTAAGGGCCTTTAAGACTAGGTTAGACAAACAGTTGTCAGAATGATACAGGTATAGTTGATCCTGCCTTGAGGAAGTAAGTGCAACCTTTTTAGGTTCCAGCCCGTACCCCTGTTGCTGTCTAGCTCTTGACAGTTTTGTCTAGGTTATTATGGAGTTCAGGGGAAGGGAGGAACAGGAAACTTCATTTTTCTGTATTTTTGCTTTTAACAGAAGAAAGCATCATTGTAGTAATCTGGGCCATTTGGAATTTCACCAGAAACTATGTAGATCATTCCTTTCTCTTTTGACTGGAATGGAATAATGCTTTTGGAAAGGCATCCTATCCTGAGTGCTAAAATACAAATGATGAATCACAACATTTTATATAACTTGTTATACCTGATTACTGTGCTAGAATGCTGTTTTATGTATGTGCACCATAAGAATAGCCTGGCTGTGGTCAGGGCTACTGGATACTAAAGAAATGCAATTAAAAAAGCATAGATTTCATTAGCATTGGGCATGAAAAGACTTATTCAGGCTTGTTTTCTAACATCAACTAAAAAACACTATATTCTAAATGTGTCTGTTGCCTACAACAGAGTCAGTTTTGGCTTTTTAAAATGAAGCTGTAAAAACACTAAACTCATAGAAATTTTCTTTTCTAATGCTTGAAGCATAAAGATTTACATTCTGTTCTTTAATGCTGCAAATATTTTGGTGGTCATAATTTGAGATAAAATGACAACACTGCAACCACATGTTCAGTGTACAACATGTCATTCCTTAAATAGCTGTTTCTCCCAAAACATATACAAGCATATAGCCATTATCCTTCCTAAAACACATGGTTCAGTGTTACCAATTGCATTGGGTTGTTTCAGCCTGGATTACAAGGTACGAGATTTCCTTTCTCCAAGTCTAAGCAGATTTGGCTGGTGGCGTGCTGCTGGTTTTATAACTTTCTTCCAACTGTGCTGTCCTGGTCCAAGCCAGATGCAGGTGTATATTTTATTTACTGTCACATTATTAAAAAGTGCAGAACAAATTCAAGATATTATATCTATTATCCAAGTGATACTAAAGTACTGTCATCAAATTAAAAGGAAAAGATAATTAGATACTCACTGAAATACTAATGAAATGTTGCTTGTTCCTAATACAACTCTGCTCTCTCTTTCTGTTGGAGTTTGCAGGCTCTGTTGGAAGGTCACGTGGTATAAATAGTCTAATTATTTGATATCAGGCTAGTAACAATATTCTTGGAATCCCAGTATATCTCCACTTGATATCCCTCTCCCCCACACATACACACCTCTGCAGGAGGGAATCCCAGTATGTCTCCACTCAACAGCCCTCCCAGCAGTCTTGCTTTTTTACTAGGCAAACTTTCTCTCTTTTCTCATGAGAGAAGTTAGTGCAAATAATTCCTTTATTTTCCCTATATGTTTGGTATATATGCCAGAACATCTCTTCTAGTTTTCCCATCTAAACATTCACCAAAACCAATAAAAACATATTTCAGCATTGTTTGATAAAAATGCAATGTTAAAAAAAAAGGGGGGGGGCTAATTTGCAGAGTATAATAAATAATTATAGTTATGTTTTGGCTGTCAACAGAAATTAGCAAAGTATACTTTGCAGTTAAGAATCCTTTTATGCTATTTGTTCTGGAGCTTGTTCACAAATTTATAATTTAATGTTGGTCTTGCTAGTATGAATTGAATTAATGAGAGTCCATACACTATATTTTGCAATCAAAAGCTGACTAGAAGGTGTTCCTTTCTCTCTGTCATCCTGTGCTCTGACACACTGAAGTATTTGCTAAATACAGCAACCTATGAATAAGCTCAAAGCATACAGTAAAAAGCACCATTTCAACTAAAATAAAAAGAACCTGTTAACCCGCTTAAGTAAAAATGACTATTTTAATTAGATATCCTCTAATGTATAGATACAGGACTGTTAGTTTAGCTGGATCTATAAGGCATAGACAGGATAGGTGTTTTGGTCCTGCATGGATCCTTCTGGCACTGCTTGGAACAGCAGGTGGGATGATGTGGCTTTCAGGAGCCTTGTCTCCCTGAAGGACTCTGCTTCTGTGAAGCCTGCATATGGCTGCTCAGCTGCATGTGGTGATTGATGAAGAAGCAGAGGAGATGAGGTTCGACAATGGGCAAGTGCAGAGTCCTACACCTAGGGAGGAATAACCCTAGGCACCAGTACAAGCTGGGGGCTGACCTTGTGGAGAGCAGCTCTGCAGAGAAGGACTTGGGAGTGCTGGTGGATGACAAGTTGACCATGAGCCAGCGATGTGTGTGCCCTTGTGGCCAAGAAGGCCAATGGTATCCTGGGCTGCATTGGGAAGAGTGTCGAGGGAGGTGATCCTGCCCCTCTCAGCCCTGGGGAGGCCTCTTCTGGAGTACTGTGTCCAGTTCTGGGCTCCCCAGGACAAGAGAGACATGGAGCTACTGGAGAGAGTCCAGTGTAGGGCTACAAAGATGATCAGAGGGCTGGAGCATCTGCCCTATAAGGAACGGCTGCGAGAGCTGGGCCTCTTCAGCCTGGGGAAGAGAAGACTGAGGGGGGATCTGATCAATGTGTATAAGTACCTGAAGGGAGGGTGTTAAGGGGACAGGGACAAACTCTTTTCAGTTGCTCCGTGGGACAGGACAAGAGGCAATGTACAGAAACTGAACCACAGGAAGTTCCACCTGAAAATGAGGGGGAATTTCTTCCCTGTGAGAGKGACAGAGCACTCGGGCAGGTTGCCCAGAGAGGTTATGGAGTCTCCTTCTCTGGAGATCTTCCAGGCCCGCCTGGATGCAACCCTGTCTCACATGCTCTAGGTGACCCTGCTTGATCAGGGAGGTTGGACTAGATGATCTCCAGGGGTCACTTCCAACCTCAACCATTCTGTGAGTAGGGTGTTGGTGATAACCTGTTTCCCTTGCCRTGAGTGTGGGTATGTGCATGGTGTGAGGCCTGTGTCACTTGCTCTTAGTGAGGAGAAACAAGAACTGGGCAGTAGATGACAGAAAAAGARGCTGATGGCTCCTGAATGGCAAAAGAAACTTCACAGAAGCAGAGAGATCCAGAAGGAAAGGAGAAGCTCTAGATGAGAAGTGTTGAAGAATAATTTAYTAAGAAAAGGAAGGTAGGAAATGAGTCCTGGGGAAAAGAATAAAGGTAAGATACTGTATGAACGTAAAGAAGAGAGTGATTGAAATCTGAAGTAAAGGACTGACAGCTGTTCAGAGAATGACAACTGAATCTGTACAAAACTACGGTATGAACCAGGGAGCTGTAATGTGCATGTTTGAAGCAGCTTTCAGCTTGAAACCTTGTTAAACTCTGCTTTTCTGATTTGCTATACAGAGCCGAAGCAGAGTATTCATATGTGTTCCCGGATGCTGTTGGCTGAAATCAGGGCCAATCCTTGTTATAGATAAATCATACACTAAAACACATGAACTGAGAAAAAACAGCAGGGAAAAACAAAATGAGAGAGATGACTAAAATAGGGAAAATTGCAAAGAACAAAGATGGCAGTAGCAGGAAGAGGAGGGAGAAGAAAGCGAGGAAGACATAAAAACAGGCAAAGTGAGAGAGGAGCTCTCCAGCAGAARGTGCTGGAAGTTAGAGAAAACAGTAATGAGATGGAGGAGAATTTTTTTTCATCTATCCTGTCAGTAGCGTATATGTTCTTGGTAAAGAGGCAGTGGCGGGTAGCCATGGTCTTAGCTGTTGTATTGAGATGAAGCTAGGAGGTTGAGGGTGCAAATGTGAGCCTGGGGAACTATCACAAATGATGAGCAGCCAAGTCCTGCCTGTGCTTGTATTATTTTTCAGTGCGTGTGATCTAAACAGTTGGATATCATCAACTTTCATAAAAAGTGATTTTGACTGTTGTTTGTGATGTGGGAATTTGTTGAAAGAAACTGTGAAACTTCTTCCAGACTACTTGGAAGTTAGACCATGAGACAAAATTAATTTTTTCAGTCCTTGGATAACAAATAAGTGGTCTGGAAACGGCTTCTCCCTGCCTGCCCGAGACACTGCTTTCACAAATGACAGTGGCTTGGGTTCTCGGAGACAAGTTAATGTCATGGTCTGGACTGAGGTGAGCAAAACCAGCGCAAATATGTAACACAAAAATGTTGTAATACCTGTATTTCTTCTTTCTCTGTTTTGTGTTTTGAAGGGCAATGGACTCTGCAGGGAATAATATCCTGAAGGAAAGTGCCTGAAAAAAATTTCATATATAACTCTATGCGTTCTTTTTCATTTCTGTAGTTTTACGCCAAGAATTAGGTAAACTTTTATTGCGCATATTTATTTGGACAAACTAGTCTGATAGAAAGGGAAATGTTAGAACTGAACCCATATTAGCGACATTATAGCCTGCCTACCAGGGAAGAAATTCTATGATTGCAAGCCGGTTTTTATTTATTTATTATTTTCCGCAGGCTTTAGTGTCTCATGCTATTTTGAGTAGTTGGCTGAATGCTGTCTCAGTGTTGTTGGCCTCTATTGCAGATACAATTCTCTCTCTCCAATTAAGGAGAAGAGCCATTAAGGTTTGGACTGCTTATTCAGACAGAGGAAAATGCATTCACTGGTTTGTTTTTGGCAACTAAAAAACTAGAATTTGTTATGTAGTGAAGGATGTGCCATTTTAAAGAAATGAGCTGGAAGAGTTTCTGTACAGATGCTTAGGATCTATTCTGGCTAGTTAATTTTGAGACATATACCCACAAGTACACATGCATGTGTATGTGTGTGTATACAGTACCCCCTCCATGCATGCTCTGCAAATTTGTTTTTTTTCTGTTAAAATAAAATGCATGACTGTGAAAAGTATTGTTGCATTTGGATATGTGTAGATTATATCATACATGCTGTACTTTCTGGGGCATAGATGAAGGTGGCTGTCATCTCCATTTTAACATTGTAAGAAACGTTACGAAATATCTTCTTTTTATAGTAAACCTTTGATTAATTCTTTGATTAATTTTTTCACTTTTACACTTCATACATTGCTGTATAACTTGGACATATTGCTGCATTTCCAAGTAATACATCTTTTGAAATAACAGAATGCTTTCTGATTGTACAGCTGTATAATGGAGGCTGATGATTCTTTAAACACTGTATTTTTTTTTCTTAAGTGTTGCCTAATAGCAACTTCTTTTTTGCACGTCGAGTCTGCAAGCCATAGAGACACTCCATTTTGGTAGGTTCTGTATAACCCACAAAAGGAAAGATTTTTGATCACTCCAACAATTATGGGACTAGCCTTTGCTTAATAGAGCACCTATTGAAATGTATGTTGTAAAGCTACAAAAAAGAGGTAAACTATGTATATTATGTTTTTTTAATTAAAAGCCATATGTATTACTATAACTATAGTATTGTTTCAAACTTGTATTTATCAATTTTTAATAAAAATAAAACTGATTTATCCATGCAACAAATTTTAAAACGCTATTTTGCGGAAGTCATTTGCCCTCAGTAAACCTCAAATGGAAATGCTTATTGAATCCATAAGTATCATTATTTATATACATAAACKTCCTTTTAGAGACCTGAATACAAATGATCATAATAAAATATTACCTTTCTCTAAATCCACTTTGTTTATTTTGCATATTACCAGACTTTTTA
Source organism: Rhea americana (assembly GCF_003343005.1). Classification (NCBI taxonomy): domain Eukaryota; kingdom Metazoa; phylum Chordata; class Aves; order Rheiformes; family Rheidae; genus Rhea; species Rhea americana. The sequence continues at coordinate 662,074 of NW_028186867.1, read as the reverse complement.
ATGATTTTATTATCTTTGTGAAGAAAATGCATTACTATTGAATTGAAAAGGGTTATTATCTGAGTCATAAGCCACTAAGCAATTATCATATCTATATTCCTAGCCCAAACTGTGCTGTTACATGAGCACAATGCTTGTTTCCTTAAAAAAGAAAAAAAAGCAATTAGAGTCTTGTTTTCTTAAGTTATCTGTAGTGCTTTGTTTCAGTCAGAAACTTTGTTTCATTCTAACCTCTTTTTCCTTTTCTAAGCAGTCTTTTTCTTCCACTTTCAATTCCCATTACTGTGTAATATGTGATTAATTCTTTAAAGGAAGTAGAAAGGTGTAAGATCAGTATCTAGACAACTAAGTTCCTTAAGCAAGGTTCAGAATTTTAAAAGCATTATGAACCACAGGTTTCGTATGCTTGGGATCCTCTGATGGAGGAGACTGAGTTATTTGTATTATATTTGAAATTTTTAATCCTCCTTTTTCTCTTTATGTATATATATTTATAAAAGTAGCTGTAATACATAGTTTGTGTTTTCTTTTCTTTCTCCAGTGCTTAGATTCCAGATGCAGTTTTAGGTTTAATGTAATATTTTGATAGGCATTCAGAAAAAGCATTAAGAAAAAAAAAGAACTTAATGGGATATTGAGCAAAGAAAGCTGTCATCTGCAGCTGTCAAAATGTTTTCAATATGAAAGCAAGTATCCATCACAGTTTAATTTTTCAACTGAAAGACCAGCTAGGGACATTACACTCAGAACACAAAGTGAATGTCTTTATGAACTATGTTTCGCTATAAAATACAAATTAACAAATTGTGTTTTTATGTTATTTGAAATAGTATCATAAATATAAATAGATTTTATACTATGTTTTTGTATATAACTTTAAGTGTGTTATTCTTAGAAAGTACCTTTGAGATAGTCCTTTATAGTGACCATATCATCTAATACTAAACACTAAGTATTTTAAAGTGCTTATTTTAATAGACGTATTAAATATTAGATGACTTGTTCACTCGAAAAACTGTGTCACAAAGATCGTTTATAAAAATAAGATACATAAATACGATACAAAAAGAGTATTATCAGATATTTTCTGGGGTCACTAGTATGCTAATATGCTACTGTGAGGGATRAGTGGTAATTGGTCTTTTTGAAGGCTGTATTAAAACTGCAGGAGTATTCAGAGGTTTCCTCCTTATATTTTAAAAACTGATTTCMGAGGTAACATGTCACTGAAGAACAGCCCACTTAACCAGTGCTGGGTGAGTATATGGGATCTGCCCATATTGTGGCTTGATGTTCCATGTTGATATGAAGAAGCAACCAAATAATTGCAAGGATTGTCTCATTTTTGCAGGAAGTGGAGAATACTTTGTTCTACTGAAACAACTGATGAAAAGATAATTTCCTTGACCTACAAAGAAGTGTTTTGGAATTTTTACTGTAGTACCAGAAGTATTAATTAGTGACTAGTAATTTATTTAAACCAAATAAATCAAAATATACCATTAAACTTGTTGTAATTGCAGTGTGCATTTTTGCACATTAGTGCTATTTATGAAGGAGGTATCAAATGCTGTAGAATTTATTCAGATAAATGGAGTATGACTTCTCTGTGATTATTGAATGAACTTCTCTTGATTATTTATAATCACAATGTGCACTGAGGGATTTTTTAATTATTATTTTTTTTACAATTAGCTACTTATCTGCATAAATGTAGCAGAATTTATTGGATCTACCAGTAAAATACCAGAGCTTTTAATGCAGGGTTTTTTTAAAAAATGCATATCCTGATAAGATTCATTTAATTTTCTGAGAGTGTAATTTATTAACCTTTCAAAGAACTGGAGCTGGAATCTTCCAGTAGCAAAGACATTCATAGTTTTAAAGATGTTTTGAAATGACAGACCTTGGTCCTCAAGATCTGTTGAAATCGCTAGATGAAGGTCTAGATGACCAAGGTCACCTAGACCAAAAGCAAGGGGATGTGTGTGAGGGTAGATTAGCACAGTGTACTTAAGAAACAGTRCTCAGCCACCATACTCCTATACCTYAGCAAGGTTCATCTGTTTTCCTCAACTTCCTGGTGCTGGTGATGCACTTCCTGATACCTCTCTTCTCCACCTCTTATTTGCAAGTGTTAAGCACTTTTCCAGTAAGCCTGTGAAGGTTTTCTAGCTCTTTTACACGATGATTGCTCCTCAGCCCTTTTCTTCATCTCCCAAACCATGGAGGCAATTTCAGTAGCGGAGCAGGAAGTGTGTGCACTGCACCTTTAGAGGAGCGCTTTGCTCACGAGAGCAAARAATGTGTTGCCAGATCTGCACTCTGCAAATAAAAATGACATTACTCCTATCCTGGGGCTTAATGAGTCTGAGAAGAGATGAGATGAAAACTRCAGAGAAGATAAATATGTTTAGTGGTGGAGTGATGCTGTAAAGGATTGAAGACAAGTGAGCCAGGAACTGAGTGAACATGCAGTGAAAGGCAGACATTCTCCTACATGTCTGACTTACTCCTTCTAGCTGCTTCTGCCTTTCCCCCTTTGCTCTAGATGGAGATGGGATGAAAGAAATCACTGGGAAAAATCTTTGTTCAGATAGCAGTGCCTAGTGACTTTCTGTAGAATTCTCAGGGCCATAATAAACAATTTGCTATTTAAAATGTGTTATGAAAATAGAATCTAATGTAATAGAAGACCATATAAAAGAGATTATATAATGACCATGGTCTTTAATGATACCAAAGGTTTCTAGAGGGACTGTTCTGGGCTGTTGCGTGTCCTTATCTAAAGAATTCTTATGTATGTTGTCTAAATCTTTATTACAGGGAAGATGGCAAAATTAGAAATTATTGTGAAATAGAAAAAAAAAAATCAGTATCTTGATGATGTGGWTACAAGCTAGAGTTGTGTAGCGGGAAATAATGAGCATTAGAAGTATGTGAGGGACTGGCAGTAAATTCTGAAGTTATGCAAGAATCACCTAATGCAGGATTTTACATACAAACCCGAGAATTGAAGATTAGATCTGTAACCATTTCTACTGAAAGTAGTCCCATTTTTTTAATATTATTTTTTAAGGTAAAACCATCTGGAATTCACAGTTTTATAGATTTCATGGGAAATCTTATYGTAGTTACTTTAGTGATGGCTTTGAATTTGATGTACCTTTAGGACAAATAGATAAAATAAGTCCATCTCAAGAAACCTGTTAGCCAATATCCTTATAAAATGAAATTAGTGTACCTTTGTGGCTTGACTTTGACTTGGACCATTCTGGTTAGAAAAGAAGAAGATTAGATAAGGTGTACTGGAAAATAGAGCATAGATGCAATTGAATGGTTTATTCTCTTTTTACTGTAGGCATTTTTGTAAAATGAATTCATCTAATAACCTAGAGTTACTTTCCTGGAAGATTTCTGATGATTTTGCTCATATAAAGTGGAAACCTTAGCTATTGGTGCAAAWTTTTTTTTCTTTTATAGTACTGTAGCTCATCTGAGCTACTAAAGACATGGCAACAAGCATGTACTTTATGAATTTGCTCAACCTTGTGTGTAGTAAAATTCAGTTAAAAGAATCCTCTATTTCTGTGCCTCAGTCAATTGARGATTATAGTGACCATATGGCTGATGAGCATTGTAACTGGTATATTAATGAGAGTAACTGAATCATATTCATTCTATCTCAACTTTTCCTCTGGTATTGAAATTATGCCTTTTAGTTTTTCTCCATACATGCCAAAAAACCTTAAATTTTAATTTCCCACTTAYTTCATTTTCTGCTGTGTACCATATGTCTTTAATAACTTTCTGAAATGATTCATTCCTCTCTAGGATATAAAACTACAATGAAATAAAAATCATGCACACTTTTTGTGTRTTCTGTTATATTGCATCTAAAAGATAAGGAATGTGTAGTCCTCCAACACATGTGTTTTTATGTATGATTAACACGTAGAACTAATTTACTTCTGTGGTAAAGAGCTTAATGGAATCCAAGGTAGGACTAAACATTTTTTACTGTTAAGAAAAAGTGTACTTGCAGTTGCTTAGCTAAAAATCGAGAGATTATCAGTTCTCTTCAGTTAGCATAAGATAATGGCCAGAAATGTTGAGAAAAATATCCCTGCTTTTTTTCCCTTTTCTCTCTGAGCTGGCCTTGCTCTCCATATTGTGTATTGTGGATGGGCATATGTTGTGCCGCTGTTTGATATGAAATCGGTTAATAATTGTATTCATGATCTAATTCCAGTGATATCCAGAAATATCTGTTCTAAATTGCAGGAGAAAATGAAATGAAAAAAAGCTGATGTTTTACTCAAGAGAGTAAACTGAATTTTTGATAAGGAAGTTTCATTATAACTTTCAAGGATACTGTTAGAGCAATGTTATGCCTTCTTCCTCCACCCACCCCCCATGTTTATGTTGTGTAAAGGGAAAGGTGGGATATCTTGGAGGAATTATTGCTGCGTTAATGCTTTTTTTGACTTTTTCTATAGTCCTAATTTTCACGAACATTTTTAGGTAACTGTAACCTATAAAGTCAGTCACTAGAATCCAAAACACAGTTGTGATGGATTCTGTCCTTACAGTGCTCCAGTATGCGCTGTCTTGAATTCAACATTATGTGAGCAAATATAACTTACCTTTATGTTGTCCTAATAATATAATTTTTTGTAACTATTTCAAAAATGATGGTATTTCCTACATTTGGTTCAAGTCAGCTGKCTGGCCCTGTTGTTTCCCTTTTTCATTCATGAGCTGAAAATCTCAGTTGGGTTAGAGGGAAGAATTATCAGAGGGAGGTGTTTTTCTCTGAAACAGACTGCAGACTGAGGAGCAAAATTGGGGCAGCGTGGTGCCCGTGTGCACAATTCCTCTTGACATTAATGATCATTATGAATACAAAGTGAGGCTAGCATACAGTGATTACACATGAAGAGCCAAATTATTATTGTTAATGATGATGTGTATAGGTTTCAGAGAAGGCTGAATTGCTCCTAATGGTTTTTGTTTTCTGTTCCTTTGTTCAATACGAGTACTTCTGGCTCCTGAGATCTTGTTTGGAACAGGATTTCCCTCTTTTGCTCTCTGTTAAGTGTTATTCCTAGTTTCTCCCCATTAATTTATGCATGTATATCATTGCTTTTTAAAAAATCTAAATAATCGTCGTATTTTCATACGTGTAACTTGCACAATGTATACAACCTATGTAATTTTCAAGGGAAGGCAGTGCATTGAGGCAGTGCATTGGCAAGTAACAGTGGACAAAAGCAAGGGGAACTGCTGGGATTTTAGAGGAAAGAGAGAAGAAGAAAAGTTTGAATAAACCCACGGTTATGTTACTGAGGCATATGTAGAACTAACATGAATACTGAATTGTGGGGCAGGCCTGAAGGTGTGTGTTTTTGGGGGAGAATTTGGGTGTGTTTGTAGGCAGCTTGCCAGTTGTAGAAAACGGAGTCGAGGAGATGAATGTTAGTCTGATAGATACTGCAAGGTACCAGTCAGCAACCGAACGCTGCCGTGGCTGAGCTGACTGTCCTCARGCGAGGGGAAATGTGCCACCAAGTGAGGGGGCTGCTCTGAGCAGGGCTGCACTTAGCAGAAACAGTTTTGAGCTCCGATTCAGGTAGTGGTGTCCCAGACGGCCGGCACTTCCATAACGAGTTCTGTAGGTACAGCAAGGGAAAATCTTGGAGGAACTGTGTATCCTGTTGTTTGCCAGCTCTAGTATATTGACTTAGGGTGTAGTCTCACCGTATCTGATGCTGCTTAGATGTAGACTGCTGCTGTGAGAGATGACTCAGTTTGTCTTCCTTCTTCTCTTCCTCTCTTGCTCCTGGCTGTGCATTTTTTTGGACCAGTTAGTTAATTCAGTAGAAAGTTAGCCCATTTCCCACCATCCCTGGCCTMCTTCCTACCCTGATTCATGGTGTGGCTGCACGAGTGGTAGATGTGGTGCAAGGGAGGACAGGCCAAGGGGGTTGTCCCTTTTGGTGGCTTTCCAAATCAGATGAACAGATAAGCCTGCACTCTGAGCCTCTGACCCAGGTACAATGCACTGGTGCATCTGAGTTCATTGGGGGAAATGGGCACGTAGTAATCGGAAGGGATCCCAGATCAGGAGTAGAAGTTTGTCCAGCTAATGGCCTGATAGCTATAAAAAATATACTTGTGAAGCTGATGTAATCATCACTGTTCCTGTATACTTAGGAGTTTTACTAGAGATACTTTAAAAAACAGTTTGTAAATTTGATTGATTGACTGGTAACAATGCCTGATTCATGAATTTCCTATCCTTCTCCTCCTCTGAGTTTTTATATTAGGCAATTCAGCCTGAGATTCCTTCTGTGGTTCTTCCCATCTCCCTTTCTAATGAACCTAATGGTGAAACCACATGGGAAGTGGTGTTTGGCCATCAGCTTGCTTATTGCAGGCCAAAAAAGCATGGGCAGTTAAACTTGAAACACCTGCCATCTGAAACAGAAAAAAATCTGCAAATTTTACCTAGAAACAAAGATTTAGCTATTTGATTAAAGCATCTTCAGTTGCTGCAGAAAATTGTAACAAAATTTTGATTTTTTGGGGGGTCAGTCTTCCCCATGGAAAGAGCCCTGATATGCTAATTGCCATAGGAACTAAATTTTTTGGAAGTGCTGTTTGTGAATGTGAATGGTATATATTGTTGCACTTGCAAAATGGAGCTTTCAGAGAAGGAAATAACTAGACTGATTTACTAGAAGGAAAAAAGAAAGAAAGAAAGAAAGAAAGAAAGAAATTAGTGGTATGTCCTAGGGAGTCTTCCTGTAGGATACCATTCCTTTTTCCCCAAGTAAGAGAAATAGAAACAGCATTTTCAAGAGACTAGACATCTTAAAATTTGTTACTTGTTTATTTAAGTAAGTTCATTACACGTCTTCTAAAAAAAAACAAGTGAGGAGTGTTTTTGTGACTTAAACTGAAAACTTCATTAAACTGAACATCAGACATCAGTAAAAACAAAAAGGTTTTGCTTCCTTAGACATTTCAGAGCAGTTCCATTGAGTTCATTTCCYTTTTTGCTCTACCAAAATGCTTCACTTTGAATTCTAAGTGAGGCTCAACACTAGTTTTGGTCTGTCATCACTAGTTTATCAAGCTTAAAGAGTACTTATCATAAGGCTTTTGTTATAGCTCTAATAAATAATTTCAAGCTRTATTTTTGTTACTTTCTCAAAACAGAAGTTTTTAATGGCCTTCAGGCACCTGCTTAATATACTTTATGTGCTTTATAAGTTATCTCTACATCTGTTAAAAAAAAAAGTACAGATTAAATTTTATTTTTAATTACCACTGGCTTTCTGATAATATTTAAAATTTGTGGCTGTTTGTCAGGCATTAGTTTATATGCCTTCAGTATGGATTTTCTTTCTTTACTCACAGTGCAAAGAGAGAAATGTTGTTTTAGTTACTGTTCTTTGTGCTGAAAGATGTCCTGCTTGCAAGCASAACCTAAAATCTACTTTGGGACTGTGACACAATAGATTTCTCTGTGTTTTGGACTACTTGCAAAATTTGCTAGAACTACAGTGAAGTGCCAAAATCCCAGCACAGCTAGGCATATATATTCTAGTAAGTATTAGTCTGCTTTTCTGGTTGTGCAAGGTGGCTTCTCTTAACTACTTACCCCGTAGTTGTGTGCTGTCTCAGGAGTGTTTGCAAAAGGGGGCAGCACCTATTTTATCACAGAAGTTTTGATGATGGACATTGTTGAGGAAAGAGGCTGTTTTAGTATCTTTAGTGTGTTTCAAGTAACAGGGAAGAGATGACGAAGAAAGTCCTTAACCCTCTGGACCATTTTGCTCTAGACAGCAAGAGGCATCTTTGAGTCTTCCTGGAGCTTCCTGACAAGGCAGGGAAGAAAAGAATATTGTGAACAGAATTGGGTGGGAAAGGATCCTGACTACAAAATTCAAGGAAAAATGTCAAGATGTGGACTTCAGGGTAGAGAGAGATTATCATGGGAGGAAGAGACAGATGTGAGGCTGTAAAAGTATGTTGTACTAGGAGCACCTTTGAGGTTAGGAGGAGCAGAAAGGTGTACGCATCTGTTCATGTTGCATACAATTTAGCTTTTACCCRTATATTTTAGAGGATTTTTTTCACAGATAATTAGATTCACTTACAAAATACAGAATAACTAAGTAACTTTAAAAACACCTCCTCTTCTTCCCCCCAAAAGCACTTTGCAACTCTTGAGTTTCTTACAGATTTGCTATTCATAAAATGTGACTGCTGAACCTTTAGAAGTAATATTGGTCATCTTAGGAAACCAGGTGCTAGGAAAAAAAAATGATATATTGTTTCTTCATACTAAAACTGTTTGCCAGGCAATAGCAGAATAATGRAGACCTGGAACTGGGTACTAGCCTCAGGTCTGGGAGGGGAGCATGGCCTGTGAGTTAGAGATAAAACAGTCAAAATAGAAATACCTTGCATGATCAGTCTGAGAGGCATCATGACTTAGACTACAGCTTGTTAATATTTTTATTTTATTTTATTTTATTCTTTAYAACAATTGCATAGAGCTGCTACATGGCTAGTATAAAACTGTTTTATTTTCTAGGAAGGATAACAAATCTTAGTCATAAATTAAAGCCCTGGAAACACAGTTTAAGCTTTGTTAAAAGGAGACAAAACTCTAGGTTTTCTGCCTGCTTCTGATCTAGTCTGAGTGATGACATTTCATTAAAACGGAGCATGCATGAGAAGCAAAGGTATGGTTTTTGATTAGATTTTCATGTAGGAGCATACACATAGAATTATGGTCATTGAAGCCTTCTTGCAAAGTTTTACAGTATTTGGATCAAATTAGTGCTGGTTGCAGCTCTCATCGTTTTCTAAGACAGAGGTTTAAATAAAGGACATTTATAATGAAGAGAAAAGATACAGGATAATATGCAGTTACTCAGCAATAAACGCACTTGCTTTTTTTTTCTAATTACTTTCATAATTTATTCAGTGAATATTTGTGAATCCAGAATTGAAGAAAATRTTGGCAAGTAGACAGCTTAACCCCACGCTCCTGAATCACTCTCCTTCAGGAATGAAAATTTGTTTTGTTCTTAAGTAACCATTCTGCCATCCAAGTTAAAATTTCTGGCTTGGTATAACTGGAAGAATGCCTTAAGGAAATAATTAATATTTTAGCTTTTGTAACAGTAACAGAGCTAGCATAGGATGCTTCAAATAAGGTACTCTAAGTCTCTCTATGATCTCTAGTTTTAAAATGCTAAGCCAGGCATCTTAGTTACATACTATAGTCTTAGAGAGTTGGTGAGGTTACTGATGGGACTTTTATGGAAAAATCATGCTATTTTTCACAAATTATACTTGACCCAGTGTTACTAAGTAGGGAGCAGGCAAATTCTGGTTCACTGGTTTCGTATTCGCTAAGATTGTAACTAGCCAAAAGTCACTTCCTCCCATCACTCCCAAGTCCCACTCTCCCAAATGCCCTACTTATGCTTGACCTTGRAGAGCAGGGGATTTAGATTTCATTGCTTCTTGCTTGACAAAGACTTACTCAAGAAGAAACTACATGTTAAGCAAAGCAAAGTTTGGTACATTCTGAAACTGGCTTTAAAGAGGAACCTTCAATCAAATGAGTGCAGATGGGTTGCTATGTCTGTGTCTTGGCCGCTTGTGTCATTTCTTCAGGTAATCTTCTGTTGGGATAGCTGTTGAAATTAGATTGGAACAAACAAGGTTTCCTGCTGCTGCTTTACATGTCTGCAAGTGATAGGGAGTTTGCTTCTACCTGTGTGAAATCCAGACCCTGGCAATTTTGGTTTGTATAGTTTTGCTGAAAGGATAAGATCAGACATTGGAACTTTCTGTTACAGCTAACTAAAAAGTATGATAAATGTAGATTAATGGTTTTTGGTGACTCATCGCCCTTCTTCTTTCTGCCCCCCCCCAAACTCCCATAGATGCTGGTGTGAATTGGACATTGAATTTCTTGAAACCATTCATTCAATTGTAGGTACAATTYTCCTAATCACTTGCAGTTCCCATTTCAGTCAGAAAGTCATGAAATAATCTTTTTTTTTAATTAATGTGACGTTATAAATTGACCTGTCAATAAATGACATTAAATCTTCTGCAGCAATGCAGTTACGTGTAGATGGATTCGTAGCACYGTTCTTTAGCCAAAAGAGAAATATTGGATCCAGTGCTGAATTGTTAAATACTAATGAATTATTTATTTAATGAATTTTGTCTTCCTGTGTTCACTGTGACTGGCAACATACCAGCCTTCTCCAAATGTTCCATTGTTCAGAATTATTTAGACTTTTAGGAGACTTTAGTACTTTTGATTTGCTATTCAGAATCTTACCTCCATTGCCACGTTGTAGACTAGATAAATACATTATCTATTGTTTAATTTTCCTGATCTGGATGAGAGCCATTTTGTATTACAGGTTTTGGTAAGAATACATACAGGTAATTAGTTTTTATATTCAGTTTCTGTGGAAGCTTAGCATGTGTTCTGCAGTAAAGCGGATTGTGTAAATGATCATGAAAGCGAATGCACAGTAGCTGAGACATAAAAGTGAATTAAAAATATGTTGAACTGTAGAAATATTTTATATTATACATAGTCTGGTTCAAGATATTACTTTATTTTACAAGATTAATAGGGCAAGAAAAGTGGAAGAAAAGTGAGCTCTTTCCAAAAGCATTACTAGATGAGGATTGACTTTCAGTGCACATTTGGTGTAAAAATAAAAATTCTTCCGAAGTTTGTAAACAGTTGTACYAGAGGACTCAAAGTTGTAGGTCCAAGGGTTTATTAGTGAACAGCTGATTAGTAAAGCAGGTGAAGCAACTGCTTTCTTTAGAAGCTGCTTTGCATATATACTAGCTTTTGACTAGGTGAAAGAAAGAAAGAAAACTTATGAAGTGGTGAACTTCTGTGGTGGTGACAATGAAAATCAGATGATAGAAACCCTGGATGGAGTTCTTGCATGTCTGCCCCCACTGTGTGGGCTTTGGTGGGTATTGAGGTGRCCTTTTGCTGGAAGTGTTGCTGAGATCTGAAGAGGGATTCCTGAATGGGAATGGGATATGGAGTTGGTGACTGTCATTGCTATTCTATTCATGGGCTGCTACTGCTGCTTTTTAAGCTCATATGCTTCTGCTGCTGGCATGTGCCATGCCCTGTGGTAGTCTGGTTTGCTGGAAGACACTTGACATTTTAAGAATTTGTTTTGTACTTATTTTTCCCTGTCYGTCATCTCTGACATTTACATAATACTCTGAAATTGTGATAGTACTGTCCTTACATCTTGCTACATCATCTGTGTCTTCAAGGCTACCAAACCTACTTTTGTAGGAAGAGATTTTGCTGTTTTTTTTTTCCCTCTCTTCTGACACACAATTAAATTTGAATGTTGCTGTTAAGGTCTGAGGAGATTGCTTTACTGTCTCTGTTTTCAGAGTAAAAGAAAGAAAAGTTTGTGAGAAAGGTCATGTATTACTTTGAACAGAGGCAGGAGAATGGTGGCTTTAGTGTTCATTGCTGGACATGTGTTGGGAGCAATTGTGGGACTGAGGTCAAAATATTTCAAGTGTATATGCTGTTTGCTTAGTCCCTGAACACTGATTGTTTAGCTTACCTGGTCTGTCACTGCTAATAGCTTTTAACTAGTCTTTAAAATCAGTTGGTGAGATAATGTTCATGGCACATTGGCTTGTGCTGCAAATTACAGTCTAGCAGGAAACTGGGACCTAGGTCCTGGGCACACATGCTCTGAGCATTAGTCAGTTATTTAATAGCTGGATTTTTTCCTACTAACTATTTCCATGACGTTGTATACGTTGTTACCCACAGGCATATTGTGATGCTGAAGTGGATTTCTTTTAATTACTATTTTTGATTGATTTGAGAAGGCAGAGGGGCCTACTAGTGAAGCTTTTTTTTCTTTCTTTAAGAGAAAGGAGCTGAACACCATGCAATTCAGCTGCATTGATTCTCCTTTTGTCTGAATAATTGCATTTTGTATTCATGTTCATTGTGTATTGCRTGTTCTACTGAATTATTCTTTTGTTCGTGGACTTGCTGCTTTGCTCTGTTTCTTCTGTGCCTTTCATAGGAATGTAAATGTCTCTGTTTATCTGCCCTTCAGTACTTAGTCTTTTGTAGATTAGCGCCACAGTTCATACATTTCAGGACTAATGTATGCTTGTACTTTGTTCTGCATAGTTTCATTGAACTTGTCAAAGGCTGGTCATCTTCTGCCAGGTGGCAGTGTGACGTGTTTGAAGGAAGTCTCAGCAAATATGATGTTATTACATAATACTGTAACAATGAGGGRGGTAGATTAACAAATACTGCTCTGGGACCTCAAGTGGGTCTGTAGCCCAAAGGACAGTGTGGAGATCTAAGCTGGAAAGCATTTTGCTTCATTCTAATAGCCRAACGACTTGACCATGTTCTGCCATTTCTTCCCTCTAGAGCTGCCAGACCTAGTTCATTGTTTACAAAGCCTGATGATCAGGTTAGACCATCAAAACTTTTTTTTTTCCCCTCTGTCTCTCTTCCCCCATGTGCCTCACAGACAAATAAATACCTGAAGCAAATGGAATGCATGCTTGTCTCGGACTGGTACAGCAGATGGGCTTAGTTATCTTCTGCTTTTTACCCCCTGCGCTTCTTTGTTCCGTCTTGTTCTGGGAATTTAGTGTGAGAAAGGGGAGAAAGGGGAGTAAATATCTGTAGGCACTATCTATCCGCTACATCARTGTTCCAGCTGGTCTTTAAGAGAAGACAACCCTATCAAAAAGAAAGATGCAAGCAAAGCCCTCTGCTTTAATTCTTTTTATTTTTTCCCTTTGATCTCTAATGATGCTGAGGCTCACCAGGAGGCAAGAAAAGAAGCTAGTTTTTATTCAGCCTCTTGCTGAGGCCATGTACACATTTTTCTTAAGTTGTTGAATTGTAAGCTGACAGTTGAAGGTTGGCAAATGTTGAGTTTCATATTAAGCTGAGGAAGCTATTCTCAGCTCAGAAAAAAACAGAGGAAAAGCTGTCTTCTCAGGGAAGTAAAGGGAATAATGCTTTACTAGATTTTGTACTTGGAAGGGAACAAACCTGATTGCCCTATGCTGGGACAGTCTGACCATCAGAAAATGCTTCATTGGAAAGCTGGCTTTCTCTTTCTTCTCCCCCTTGCCCCCCAGTTCCTCTCCTCTGCAAAAAGAGATTCTTATTAATTAAAATTAGCATCATTTTAGCACTAGAAAGTAAACATTTCACATCTAGTTTTGGTACCTGTAAATACGAACACAAAACTATTTTCCTGACAGCAGATGTATTTTTGCATGCTGTGTGGATAGGTATCCGTGTATGCTGGTCTGGGCGCCTGCTCTTCTCTTCAGTATTTATTACTATTCRCAAGGCTGTTACAGGAATCTCCATTATTTCTGCTTTTGTTTTTCAAGTTTTCAGCTTGTCTGGCCTTACCTCTTAAGAGTTTTCAGTCTTGGAAGGCTTGAGTCTTTTCAACAGGAGAGCTGGGTGTATTTCAAACTGCATACACTTCCGTGAAGGTCTGTGGTTTTGGTAGATGGATGCATTTTGGCCATTCACAATTGATTTAGCTGGCAGCCTGGAGTTACTAAACAAAATGGAAATCCTCTGAAAGAGAGAGCACCAGCAGTCAAGTGCCTGTTCGAGGCTTGTGCGTTATGCCAAACAACAACATTGTTGTGATGCTGCATAACACTTGCATTGTGATTAGTTGCATCCCYTTTTCATGTTCTGCAAAATGAACACATTTAGATGGCTGACCATGACAAGCATTTCAAGAAGTTATGGTCTTTAAGTGTCAGCAAAGACATAATTAAGCTGAATATTGAAAAGAGCTTCACAACAGTGAGTACAGATAATCAATGAAAYGAGCTCTTAGAAGAGCCAAGGAGATGTTCCACATCAGATTTCAGTCTTGCGTTTTTGGGTCCAGGAATAACATAATTAATGCACCGCTGTAGATGGAGGAGACCAGCCTTCTGAAAAGGGACTGGTGTTCAGAAACTGTCTGGTATGCTGCTGGGCATCCACAGGCTRTTTGCTGCTTGCTGCACTGCTGCTTTGCTCTAACCCTGCAGAGGGAGGCCTTGGGTTAATTAACAAGATGTTGTATTGGGATGATTTTTGTTTTTTTTGTCACATGTAGAAAGAGGGAATGATGATATGAAGCAGTGATGAATGGTTGGTGATGGTGTGTTAAGCAGCGACAGCGCACACAGTGATGTGGCGTCGCGATACGGATCTGTGAACGCTTGCGTTCTTATTTAATAAGAGGAGGTGTAACTTGCCGCAAGGGGCAGTTGTAACCTGCTACACACAGTGTTTCAGATATGAATGCCTTCGTCTTCAGAACATTCACTATGAGTTTATAATGTTTTATCTATCGTTACATCTTTTAGTTCCTTAATCTGCAGGTTTTAGAAATGCTGGTTTGTGGCAGCAAATTGATCAAACTCTGGGGTTTCACTTTCTGTGTGATGATGAAGCTGATGTAGCAAGCCATAGACAGGCTGCTGTAATCTGAGTCTGTCTACTAATTTGTCTTTGGAAAGGGACAGGAGGGAAGGGGAGAGAGAGAGAGAAAAAAAAGTCAGGTTGGCAGACAGGGAGGAAGAATGTGATCAGAAAGTAAAATGGAGTAAAAGAARTCATATGACAAGAGAGTGGAAGGACTAGCAGAGATGATGGAGAAAGTTATTAAGAAGAAGGAAATTAAAGGCAAAGGCAGTTATACAAATTAAAGGCAAATAAAGGCAATTATACAAAAAAGCRAAAAATTGAGAACCAAATGGAGAGAGAAGGAAGAGGAGCAGGTAGTGATTTTAATAGTAGTATGCTTTTTTAATAAAAAAAAGGCTAAATCAGCAGTGACAAAGGGCATATATTTATAACAGATATGCAAACATGCCAAATCCACTGCTGAGAAAATGTCTAATATGTATGCCCCAAAGATGTTTCACTTAGAACGCTTTATGTAAGCCGCAAGTGTACTGTGTCTTATTCAAAGCAATGGGTTGGCAAGCCGAGAAGGCTGATGTCTTGGAAATGCTCCTATTCTATGTTATTACTAATGTACAGATAAGCTGATAGTCTAGAATAGTACTGATCCTTCAAGACTGGATGCAAGGCGTATGCTAAAGAAGTCTCTGTGCTTAAATCCCCTTGAGTGGCTTCTGCCTCCCTTTTCCTCTTTAACACCCTACCTGCACAACACATGGGACTTCTATAACCACTTTTATTTTGGTAGACATTTAGGATGTTTTGTTTTTTCAGACCCTGATACCTGATCGTGTTCAACTTTTTGCCAGGAAGAGAGAGATCAGAAATTTAAGCAAAAAATAAAGAGAGGTTGCAGTTTTCCATGTAAGATATGTATACGATGAACAATTGTGGCCAGAATTTTGAGAGGGAGGTAGGGGAGGAGAGTCAAGCTTCAGGATGCTCATRGTAAAGTGGAAAATCCTGACTTGAGTAATTTATTGTAGCTCTGCTGCTGGAATTGTTATGAGTTGGGAACATTGGGAACAAGTCTGTCATATCTTTGCTTTTAAGTTGATTTCTGTCTGCTTACACCTGACTATATTAGACTCTTACCTTAGGCAGAAAGAGGAAATAGCATGAATTTATTACTGYCTTGAGAAATGAGGTTTCTGAAGATGTCTGTGATTTGGGCAGGCATACAGTAGTAGAGTGTAACTGTCTCTCTGACCAGTCCTTTACAGTGCTAGGAAAAATACCTGAAAGTTGTAATCTCTGGTGTTATGGAAARTGAGATGTCTTTACTGTTGTTGAAATTCAGTGAGATTTGAGTGACTAAATTCCTTTTTATCTTAGAAATTTCTGGTCTTTGCGCTGCAAATGTCTGCTTGCAGTTCTCTTGTTTTGCTTTTTATGCTGTCACCTAATCTCTTTATCATATTCCTGACAGTGTTCCTGTAATAAATCAGATCCAAGTATGCCTKTATCCCTGGATGGAGAACCTTTAAAGCTGCATGAAACTCAGAATGTACATTAACAAGACAGCAAACATGTTTCACTGCTGTTTCARGTTACACTTTGTATGACCTCTTGAAGTACTGCTTTCCAGTATCATCTCTTTGGGAAAGTCCTTTTTTACTTTGTGTCRTTTATTTGTATTTCAGAGGGCAGAGGCTTAGTCAATCAGTCTCTCTTTCAAATGGAGGAAAAAAAAAGTAACTTTGTAATGATTTTTGAGGTTACTGAGTATTTCTGCTGTAGATTTCTTTCTTTTTCAAGGTGTGGGGTTAATAAATGGATAGTATAAGCTTTTCCCCAAAATTTGTACCCAAACACATTTGAAAAGATCGTTAGTAGCTTCTGGCAGTCTGTCTTCAATAGGAATAACTGAGGAACTGAATGATAGTGAAAATCCTTAATAAATGACTAAATACTGAATAAGCAAAAAATCTCAAAGTTACTCAGTTATTCTGAAATCCCTTGAAACCCAATTTCTCCACAAGGTRGGCAAATGTTTAAAGGAGGAGAGAGACACAGTGCGCAGAATTTGGAATTGGATAGTTTCCTTAATATCTGCACAACTGTACATATACAGAGGAAACCTATTTTAAATTCTTCATTACAAGGGTGAACTGCAGTCAATGAAAAACAGTAGAAAAGATCCAAAATCAAAGTGCTGGAGGGCAGCTTCAGCAGTCACCTTTGCATGTGAGTATCTTATGTGTGACTAATTAATTACACGTATGAGCTTTTGCCAATGTCAGCATGTATTGCATAAAATCTCAGGACGAAGCCGGAAKGCAGAGAAATTAAGTCTTGGTTAATGCAAGAATAGTCGATAATTTATTACTAAGATCTTCAATTTGAAAATGTTTTATTTGTATTTATGTTTATAATTTGTAATCATAAATTGTAATTAATGTAATTCTGCTGAGGGCATTATTTTGCTGTAGCTCAAAAATTTCAGAAATTGTGTCCTGAAATGTACAATTTTTCTGTAATACAATTGCCATATCTTCTGTGTTTCCTCTGAAGATGCTCTTACTGACAGTTCCAGAGGGGATTCAACAGGATAAAAACAAAGTTCCTTGAGTTGATTTCCAAAAAAAAAGTGGATTGTCAGTCTTTTTGTGATATCCACTTCTCCTCTTCTCCCCCYAGAAAAATAAGTAGATAATGGATAATGATAATGGAATGACATCAACAGTAGTAGGTAGAATGGAAAGACTCTGAGAATAGATTCCATAGTATTTATTTTTAGCATGAATATTGTCTGCTCAATGTGTTGGAAAAAAAGATTGATGGAATTGTGTATCTTCCTAAATTACCATGGATCCTGTTTAATACATTTTAAAGATCACCGAGAGTTTCAGCTGAAGCAATATGTCATATTGGGATGCTGCCAGTTTGACATATCAGCCAGTAAAGGCCCTGAAAGCCTCATGGTGAGGCTCCTGCTTGGCTTGACCTGTTGTGTTCCAGCTATTAAGAAATTCTTCTTGTTTTCAAACTGTGCACGACCTTTCTGAAACTCTCGTTGTGCTGTGTGGGGTTAGTGCAGGAGGAAGCCCTTCCTTTGGGAGGCTGAGCAGTCCCAGGTATCGGTCCAGGACAGTCAGTGAAAATCTGTGGTACACTGTCTGTGAACCAAGTGGTCAGACATTTAAGAAAATTTCTGAAGTCAATTATAAAGTGTAAGTGATGATACAGAGACGGTGTTTTGGTAAGAACATAGTGAGAGAATGAAAAATACAGTAAATACCAGAGATTATATATAGACAGATACAGATATATATTAAAAGGAAGAAAGAAATAAAGAGAAAAAATAGAGGGGAAAAAGCAAGAGAGATGCAGGAACCATTAATATGAGTTATTTCTTATGTTTTCATTTTATTGATCTTTTATTATTTAACTAAGAGGATAGTGAAGGGTATAGCCGTAGATGGTGGATTTTTAAAAACTATATGCTTCTAACAGTTTGTCATTCAGAATGGGAGTAATCCAGCATCTCCATCCCATTACTTGGAACATTTGATTTTATTGTACTTGGGAAACCATATTTTTACAAGATTAATTTATTCCTTGCTTGCTGTATTGGAATGGAAGATCTCTGCGACAGAGACTTCTTTCCTAGCTGTGTAAGGTAATTAGTGCAAAGAGAATGCTACTGAAATATAAATAATGTATTGATAGGAACTGTAGAACTATGTAGGTGAAGGACAGGAAAAATTGAATGTTTGCCAAACTCTTTTATWATTTATCAAAGCTGGTGAAATCTAGTTGTCGCAGCTCAAGATACTCAAAGATGTGAATAAAAGACATTCTTCTTGTAAATCATGTTTGTTTAAGCAAAGATTACCATTAGATTAGTAATGTTCTTTAAAGGGTTGCAGAATCTAGGTAGCTGTTTCTTAGGTCTTCTTTTTGTTAGATTTTAATGAAGCTTTGCTGATAACTTCAGAAATTACAATTTTTGCCACATGAAGTTCTGACAGAACAGGCAAAATAACTTTAGCTTCTGTWCGGCTAATTAAACTACTGCATCTTCTTTGAATGTCATAGAGCTAGTTTTTAAAATGGACTTACAGTTAGGCATGTTTGAAAATCTAAGCCTKTAATGCTTTTGGAGGCCAAAATACCTTTAAAATCTGGTTCTTAATGACCAGAAAGTTGGCTGCATACAATATTTTTTTTTATGTCAGTATTACATACAATGCTTCCAGTAGCAGRGTTAATTATTTTTAAATAGTCTCAATTAGATTATAATGCAGATATGATATATAGTGTGTTCATGTAGAGTGTGCCTGTATACAGAATGTAAAAACAAGCGTACAGATAGCGATTGGCCTTAAAAGAAATAGAATGATTGCAGACGTGTTGATACGCACTGGTGAAAAGAAAGAGAGCCCTGTAATAAAATCTCATTGAAGATGCAGAGAGTATGTTTCAGCATTAGGCATTCTGCTCATGTTTCACATAAATGCATCCTGCTCTCATGAGAGGATGAACAGTGCATTTGCACCGGCTCATTCAAACTGAATGTTGGTAGAAGAAGAGTCTTGAGCAAACAGTGAAGAGTCTGGCATTTTTTAAAGACAGGAGAAAGGTTAAGCTGTCTGCTGTTTAAACTGCTATTTATTGGATATTTATTTGCTGACCGTGTATATTGAAGGTGTTCTTGAAAGAATCATTGACAAGATTTCGGATGGCCGCATAGCACAGGTCTGGATTAAATTAAACTAAGGCTGCTTTTACAATAAAGTTTAGATCTTCATAAGTGACTTAAAATGTTGTTTTTATACCTGAGGATAGATTGTATTTTGCCGGGAGAGAAAAAGGATAGGATATGCCTTCTGTGTTTTTTTTTTTTATTATTATTATTTCCTTTATCTCTCACAGTTTTGACAGCACTGCAGCTTTAACTTAGCTTAGAGCCATAGTAAATGAGTAACTCCAGTAGATCAGGCATTTACTAACCAGAGCATTTGTTAAAAGTAATTAAAAGTAGACTTCACTATGAACATTTCGTTTTTATTTTTTGTGTATGCTGTTTCAAAAAATAAGATAAAGCTCACTGAACCTGAACTTGAAAATGTTTTCCATAATGCACTGAACAACTACATGGAGTATAATCAGATAGTCACCCTTTCGGGTAAAGCGCAGCATCATCTTGCAGTGCCTTTGGCATATTTTAAAAGCATCACTAGTTAATTATAAAATGAAAAGGTAAGGCTGTATATGCATACTAGGTTTAATCATCCATTATTCTCTCAGTGAAGAGATTTTATAAGAGATAGGGAATTCTAGTATTATTGTAAATTATTCACCTTTTAAAACCCCCCTGCTTCCCACAATACACACATGTGTGACCATCACCTACATAATTTAATCTCATAAATAAATGTCTTTGCTATTTCAGGATATCTATTCAGCACTTCTCTTAAGCATTAACGAGAAGCTTGTATTGTAAATGTTCCTGATTTCCCATCCCCTATTTATTTGTATTTTTTCTTGAAGGCACCCTTTATGATCTAATGCTGATTTATTCTGTTTGTTTACTTTTCCCTGCCTTTCTCAGAGATAGCAAAATGCCTTGCAAAGCAACTGATATATGGAAACTGTGTGTTCTTGGATATGAAATCTTGCTTGACTGGTGAAAGTAGTCTGCAGTATTCATTTAAGGAAGTTGTCACTCTTAGAGAAGTAGCTCAAAATAAGAGGGAGACTTTAAAAAAAAAAGATTTTGTGTGTGTGTGTATAAAGTATATAGGGTCTCTAGAGCTGACTTTGATTTGTGTCTGCAAAAAAGACATGTTGTGTAACTGCAYTGTCTTAAGATTGCTTAGACATACTTCCATGGATATTCTGGATCTGAATTTTGCATAGGAATAGTAAGAACTCCCATGCAGCTAGGTCTCGGGGTTGACTGGGTCTATCTGTAGGGTTGTAAGCAGTGGCATGCTGTGTGCGTGTTTCCTCAGGCAACTGGAATGTGTTAGTGGTGTCAGGTGAGCAGCAGAAATCAGATGGTCCTGCTGCCATCATTGGTAGTAAACGATGCATCAGTAAAAGAACTTCTGAAGCCCAGGCAAAATTTCAGTATTGGATTGTTTTTGTTTTTTTGKTTTTTTTTGKTTTTTTTTGGTAATAGGAAAAAAAGTCTTGCAGTGGTCTGTATATACTGTATGGGCTGCAGTGACACTGGAAATTACAGTGAACATAGAATCATAAGCTAAAAGATAGTAAAACATGCTCCAGAGATGAATAAACACAGTCTGAGTTTCCTGGTATATGTTTCATAGGTTTTCGGTAGGTGCGGTCTGTCTGTAGCATTACATGGAAGTGTTACGTGAGCAGTGCATTCTTATGCAGTCCAGAAAAGATCTGTTGAATTCTCTCGTTTAACATCTGTTTTGCTGCAGATGATTGTGAAAAAGCTAGATGTCATATTTGGTTTCCAATAAAAAAAAGGGAGCTTTTTTCCRGTAGAAAAAAGTGAGTAGAAGCCTATGAGATTATTATGGTCCAAGGGACTATTTTGTTGCCTCCATAATTGTCAAATGCTCTGCATTCAATTAAAAGAAAAAAAATTTTTTTTGACTTGGTACACTGGAGAATGGCAGACAACTCTGTGATGGGCCAGCCAGGGTTTGAGGGGGGAAAAAAAAGGAGGTGTGAGCTGAGACTTGCACCGCTTTCAATACTAGTTGAAGGATGGTAGCCTTTACAAGCTGGACAAGCCCTCTTTGAATCTAATGCACACATCAGTTCTTAATAGCATTCAATTTTATACTCTTCAATTTTTGCCAGTTGTGTGTGTGTGCATGCGCGTGTGTGTGTGCATGTGTGTTTTTGTTTGTTTTTCTTTTTTAACCCCTTTTTATACTTCTTTGAAGACTTTAGAGTAGAATCACGGTATTTTAAACATTAGCTTTCTGTAGCAAGATAGCTTCTTGTTTTTCTGAAATCTGATGATTAATGCCTTTGTTTACTTCTGAGTGATATGCTGTTTGTCACATCATGAGAATGCTTAAAAGTCTCACTCCTTTTCTAAAATGAGCATTCTTGGCTTTGCACAGGTAAACTTTTCATTTTTGCTTGCAGAATTGCCTTAGTTTCTTCTAAAGAATCAAAATAGAAAATGATATTTTAAAACTGAATTAATGCTATAACAATATTTAACCATTAAATCCGAACACTGAGTTTTGGCACGTTAGGATTATTCCCTCCTCCTATTACTAGGAGGAGAGATGAAGATGACGACAGCTCGTTATTCTGCATGTAAACAGTGTACTCTCAGCAGCACAGGATTAATTAGACCACAGTTCTGGTAAGCTAAGAGGTTTCAAGTTCTGTAATAACAGAAAAATAACCAATCAGTCAGCAGCTCTGCATATGCCTCCTTCACCTTTGAGCATCTTAAACATTTGCATTCTAGCAGAGCCATTAGTCAGTTCCCAATCAATATTTACAGTACAGTAAATTTTAATCTTTCTCAGACAAGCATACAGAGTATCACCAGGTACATCTCAGCGTACACACTACTTACGAGCAAGTGTCGCCTTTCGCTAGTTGGCAAAAAATTACCCTCGGGACTGTGCGATTATCCCTGTGTAGTTTTGGGACAGCAATAGAAGAGTTACCCATTGACAGAGGTTATGTTTGACCCATCTTTGAGAAGACCTAACCTGATTCCTTAGAACAGCAGGAAGGAAAAACAGATCTAAYATTGTTTTGGGAAGGGTTCATCACTGTCGCTTTGAAGTGATAACCCTGCTGCTCATGTCCAGGAGGCTGTCCATTTGTGGAACCAAGTTCATATGCTTATGTTTATGTGCTTGTGTTGTAAATGTGAGCACCGTGTCTGTTCCTAATGTATCCTATGATATGATATCAAAATGTATGTAACAGAATATTCTTATTATATATTGTTTTCCTGGTTATAGTTCCGTTTGGGATGAAGCATCCCAAATGGAGGGAGTGTACTAGATACAGTATCCACAATTGCTTTTTCAGTTCAAGCTTTAGTAATTTTAGAAGGTTGTGGTCATTTTTGGCTAATCAAGCAGACTAGAGATCTTAAGGGTATACTTGCAGTTTTTGCAAAAATCTATCATTGCTTAGAGAATAAAGGCTCAAATTTATGCTCATGCTCTGAGAAAATGGTGAGCCTCAGCTTACTCCGTCTGTTTACTGGCCAGTCATCTTGGCGGTAGCCATAAACTAACCACAGCACAGGCTGCCTTTTGCCCAGCTATTCTCATGGGAAAAAGAGATATTTGAGTTGAGGGAGGTAGTTCAATGTCATGAGAAGCCTGTTTCTTATGGGAGAGCCTCTGTGCTGAGTCTTTTCTTTCAGATTCTGAAGAACTTGTATGTAATCTTAAACAGTTCTTTCATGTAATTTCTTTTGGAGCTTAGCGTGTTTTTATTACTCCGTGAAGAACAAACTCAGTCCTTGAATTGATGCGGTCTTACTACGCTGCACTGAATTGTGTATTTGGGTAAATATGTGCTACACCAGTCAAACTTTATTGAAGAGGACACTGCAGCTGATAGAGAATGAAATTAGGTGGTATTTGATTGTATATCTATCTATTCTATCTGTATCTATTAAGTTTCTAATAAACTGAAAGCTTGCTTACCAACAAAAACTGTTTATTGAAGGTCATGCTTTATATCAAAAGGATAGAGCTAAAGGACAGTAGGGARCTAGATGCGCAGCTCCTAATGGTGATCAGATGTCTTGCATCTATTTTTTCATGTTCTTTGACAGTCTTTCTCCTACAGTTATGTTTTTTTGTCAATATTTAGACTTTATTCAACATTTAAAATGCAGAAAATGCAAATGTCAGTTCCATATTAAGATTTAGCTTTGGTCTTGGAGAAGAAAGCAAAAAGTTAATTGAAAGGTTGTAAATAAATCATTGCTTTTCTTGTGTGAATTTTCATGTGTACTTTTAAAATCTGTTTGTGGATAAAGAAGTTGTTAGGTTCTAAAGATCTGAGTAAACTTAGGAAGCTTGTTGACCATTTGAACTAATACTTAGTGGTAGTACGCAGGAGTCTTCAGCTGTCATTTACATAAGAAAACTGTTAAATTATTTCAAGTCTGATGGGACTGTTTCAGAAATAAAAAATAATTGCAGGATGAGAGATGCAGTACCTAGTGCTAAATGAAAGTAAATTTCTAAGGATTTTAGTACCTGATGTCAAATACTTAGGAGAGAAAATAGAGAAAACAATGTTCAATGCAAAAGAAATAGCATTTCATGAAAAAGTTTGTGGTTATTCAAGGTGTGCTATCTTGGAACAAGTTTGGTTTCTCATTTCAGTGAAGCTATACCTATAAAATGTAAAACAGTAATCCTGTGAAAAGAGGAGCTTGCTTAAACCAGAAATTGTCTTTTAAYATAACATTTATTATGTAGAAATTTTCAATCTCTCAGCATTAAATTTTTAATTTTTAAAAACATTCCAAAGCCTTAAAAGGCTAAAGTTATTGAACAGTGCAAGAGTGGAGCTTGAAGGAACAGATCAAAAATTTTAAAATAATTGATAACATTGAAAATGTTGGCAACACTTACATGTTTCCAGAAAAAATTAGCAAGGAAGTGCTACAGCTATATTGAAACACATTCAAGAGTGATTATTTTCATGACTGATTCTTTTAAAGAGACTTCAGTTAAGATCTGGCAAATAATCTTTACACGTGAAAGTAGAATAACAGAATAATTATACCAGTATAAATATCTCAAAACAATATACAAGTAAGTCTCTCCCATGAAAAATTATACATGAGTACTGACTGAACTACATGATTGTCATGAAGTATATTTTAAAACACCTTTTTAAAAGAAAGGTCTGTGGAGACTGTCTGTATTCAAAACGATGCTATTTAGACCCATCACAACTCAAAGTTTTATAATAGTAACCTATAACATACTCATGAATTGTGGTGTTCCTCAGTGCTGTAGTGTAGTGTTTGGAATAAAGGTTTAATTTAGAAATCAGCCAAATGATGGATTTTAAACCACAAAACATATATGCTGTGTTTCCACAAGTAATGAGCTAATACAAAAGCATGTTTTTAATATCCACGGGGACTTTATTTCTTCAGAATTATGCAAGAAAATCTGAAAAGCCATCAGAGCATTTGTTGTACATGTGAATTGCAGAAATATTTCCGTTTTTGCATAAAAAGGTAATGTGGATGAATATAATCTGCGGAGCGTGGCAGTTAATACATGTATGTCATTTTAGCAAAAGAGCTTCCAAGAGAAGGTTTTTATAATATCTGTGCTGTTCATTGGATATCAAAACTCCCTGAAACACTAATTACAGCTTGGTTTCCGCTGCCGGTCGTGCGCGAGGCGGTTCTGGCAGCTGTGCTTCTCGCGACAGGAACGTGTGACTCCGGAGGGCCCGGTGGGAGGACAGCAACAGGGTGGTGGAGCCGTTTCGGTTCCCACCCTGAAGAAAGGGCAGCCGCTGCGAAGCGGAGACCCCCCTCCYGCCGGGGGCAGCGGGGCAGCAGTGGTGTTCGTGGGGCCAGCTGGGTGCTTCCGCTGAGGGGAGGGSGCCGACCGTGGGGTAGGGTCAGCAAGATGAATCTCACAAAACCTCCTTCAATCCTCTTTGCCTATAAAGCGATCTAAACTGTGGTACTCCTGTTATTAGAGCAGCCTTTGGAGCATCCTACTTGACTTCAGCGGCTTGGTGCAGTTTAGAGCAGGTATTTCAAATTACCTAAAGATGCAGGAAATGCAGAGGTAATGTGAGGTAGCGCAGGTTCGTTCTCACAGGCTTTGCCAATCAAAACTGCGCAGGGTGAGGACATCTCAGRTTTTGCTAGCTATTTCCTATATTAGTAATCATTCTAAATTAGCTATGCTGCAAAGATTTAACATGAGGTTAAGGAGAAATTTTTTGAATTTKTTAGTTTTCTCAGTTAGCTTTTAGAAGCTGTTAGAAGTTTAGCTTTCTCAGTTTTTTTCAGAGATTTGTCATATGCTCTCGCCACATACAGTCTCTTTCCACAGAGGGGCAGTTCTTTATTGATAGGTGGGAATTCTTCTCTAAGAAGCGTCAGCTTGCTGCTGTTTTAATAATTTGAAAAAGGAGGCCAGAAAGTTTGTATTTTAAGAGGATGTAGCTTTCATCAGTTTCTTTATTACTCTGTCTAGATGACTATGAAATTAATACTGAGCTGGTTGGTGCTGTGCTCAGAAAACAAATGCTGAGCATAAAACACTGTCTTGAATTAAAGGAGCGCCATGCTAGTGTCTGTATCAATACTGTTTTGGGRTATGTAGAGCATATATATCAATGTTGCAAATTACAAAGTCCTTATCTGGGATATCAGAAAATAGCAGTGGGGAATACGTGAAAGTCATTAGTCTTGTAGCCATTTCTGTTATGCATAAGTGATGATTATACCAGTCAGATCACTATTCTGTGAAGTCTAATTCATGAAAATTTCGAGTTACATTCTTTTTGCTGAAAATTAGTTAGGGCAGTTATTTGTAGTYCTTTGCAGTTATCAGTAGTTCATGCAAAGGTAAAGATGTCCCACAGATTTCTGAATTGTCCTTGTCATAATTCTTACTTTCATCTGTGCACTCATTTATATGGTGAGATTGTGGCTTAATGTCTCATTCCAAGGATGAACTAATTCTGTGATGATGACATTGCTCTAAAAACAACAGCCAGTCATTATGTTCTGCTCAGCTTTTCCAAAGACTTCRTGACAGATTAAATTGCAGGTGATGATGATAATGGATCCAACGAAAAGGAGTATGGGGGGGGCTTCTCAATGCAGTAGACCTGAGAGATGACAGAGATGGCAAATATCAAGTAAGAAACAAGCTAATGAATAGAAAAGAAGGTTCCTTTCTAAAGACTGGTGGTTTAACCAGGTAAAGCCAGTAGGCATTTGAAATTTGTTTTCTCTGTCTTTTGGTGTTATTTCTACTTCAGATATGGAGGGGAAAAATGTTATAACTTTCCATGAAGGTTTTTGGGAGGGGAAAAAAAAAAGCTTCTAAGAAAGAAATTACTACTAGGGAAGTAAATATATACATGTACACAAAAATACAGATTTATTTATGTCTGTGTGTGGGAATACATACGTGTATACATTACATACATATGTACCACTCTATCTCTCTCTCACACACACACATATACACACACACATATATATAAAGTTGGTAGTGAGATTGGGAGTTAGTTTTGACTCTCTTAATTTTTGAATAGTTAATCCATGAATAAAACTCTTCCGTGCAGCCAGATTGCTTTTTTATATTGATTATATATAACTTAACTTTCTGGCAGAGCTAAAGTCCAGTTGTTGTTTACATCTTGGTGCTTTTATTTCATATCTGGCCTGAGCTGAAGTGCTGAACCATGACAAATCTACAATGCAGAACATTTCTTTATAAAGATTGAGCACCATAATTCTGCAGGCTAGGATAGAGTTTATTTAACAAAGTGCTGAGAAAAAACAGCAAATTCATCACCCCAAGTCCTTTATTCCCATTCCACTGTGGGGTGACATTTTTAGGCTCGGCAAAGCATCATTCCAGCTTGCCACTTCAGCAGCATGAAATTTACTGAGGATATAGGTTGGGCACTGGCATATTAAGCTGAACAGGCATCTGTTGTTGTAGGCAGTGACCAACAACAATTACAGTTCCCCATCTGCGAACCTGATGTATTATGTAGACTTTTTTAAAGCTGTATTGACAAACATGTAGTCAAGATAATTAGCCTCTGGAGGCTTCATTGAAAGACATGAAAGCAGCTGTGTGTATTGTGAGAATGCACAGGCTTTTGCAGCAGCAGCAGTGTGAGGCTGAAGTTGAACCCCTGCAAAATAAAGGCACTTAATTGTATTAAAAGCAACAGCAACATGCTCCTGAAACCTCATTGCTTCTGTTAAATACATACTTCTATATTAGAAATAATTGAGAATTCATTATGAAAGTACTTGCTAGGTTTGTCTATCAAGAAATCAGATTTTTCTTGAAATGTAATTTAGAGTCAATCTTCTCCAAATATAAGAACAGAGCAGAGTACCCTTTGTACTTCAGAACGTGCATGATTTTGCGTTTTTTAAAAATGTTTTACTTTTTTATTTCACTGCCTAACTGCTGACATCTGAAGCAACAAGCCGCAGAAATAATAGCACTTGCTGGGGTTAAAAAAAATGCTCATTATATTTTT
Source organism: Rhea americana (assembly GCF_003343005.1). Lineage (NCBI taxonomy): Eukaryota > Metazoa > Chordata > Aves > Rheiformes > Rheidae > Rhea > Rhea americana. The sequence continues at coordinate 634,293 of NW_028186867.1, read as the reverse complement.
GTGTAAGGAAAGTATGTTAAAGTATACAACCTCCCCGCAAACTGAAGGCGAGTGTAGCAAGCATAAGTGTAGCCTTCAGATTCCTGTTGTGCTTTTATCTCAGCATTTCCATTCTGTGATGGTTCTCATGGTGGCTCCATGGTAAGAAGGCACTCTGATTTGTCGTTCTGGGTACCGAAAACGCATGATGTAGGAAGTTTGCAATGAGATCTCTGGTACCATTACAGATATATGTAAAAACATCAGTGTCTGGCCTTAGCAAGTTATAAAATATTAGGTGTTAAAACTCTCATTACACCCATGATTGACTGGCGCTGCCCTACTTAACCTACTGTATCAAGCCCTAGCCTCACTTGTTGTTTCACAAGTGAAATTATGTGTTAGTACAGAAGGTGTATGTTAATTTACAAGTTAAACTGGTTTCTTTAGAGATGAAGCTAGAATCTACTCATATTATGTTCAGGCAAATCTAAAGAAAGAAAAAATCAGATCGCACTTTTTCCACTTGGCAGAACAGAACCTGACAGAAAAGAGACTGGTTTTGGGTCAAGTCGTTTTCCCTTGCAAGGCAGGCCCTTATGCGTGTTTTCATTGGCCTGCCTTTCTGAACTTGATGTTTTCTACAGCTGCTGATATCAAAGGCTGAAGATCTTCAGTGACTACAGCCTATTCTTTTCGGAAACTTTGGAATTTTGGAGGTTTTTATTTATTTATTTATTTTTAAGTCCTGTTAAATCCAAATCGAGAAGACATTGGTGCTTACATCAAAGGCTAAATTAACTGACTACATGTTACTACATTTGCAATTTCTGTTTAGGAAAAGCAGAATATTTGTCTACTTACGTATCTATAGACTACGTACCTATAAAAAGCAATACTGGCAGCATAATGCCTTCTGGCTATAATGCCTGGCTAGGGTCAGGACCAGATCTTTAGAAAGTGCAATGTTTACTCCGAATCTTCTGTCTTCTTTTCAATAGTTTCTGGTTACTGAAAACTCTTGAGCAAAGTTTATTAGTTCAGCTAATCTGTTAGGTCTTGTGAAATAACTGCATAAAATGGTATTCTGACTTGAAAGAGGGCAAACTAAGGTATGATCTTGCGCAAATCTGGTTTGAATGTTGCCTCATTTGCCAAGTTCCTGGGTTCTCTGCTTCATCTCTGCGAAGTATTATATTGTTTGTATTGTAATATGTAAAGAAGCCACAGCCATAGAGAGGCAGACTCCGTTGTGTTGAACTGAGTGGAGTAACAAACAGGTTGCAATATTCCCCTTGATGCTGCAGGAGCAGTAATACCTGCACTTTGAGTGCAGGTATCTGTCATCTGATCTGTCATCACATGGTAATGCATTTAGCGTTGATGAAGTATTACCAGTTTCCTTTATATCACCTCCAGTTTAAACTAGAGGTTTATCAGTGACATTCATGGTATATATCTTGGTGGCTCGTATTAAGTTTTTACAAACTCCTTCCAAACTAGATATTAGAGTTCTTTAAATCTCCCCACTCTTTAGGGAGAACTAAAGGCAACTTCAGTGTACAATTTTTCTTGGCTCTTCTAGTAAGAAGGAATTGGATGTACCTTTTGTTGTAGTGCAATTGAAAAATTTGAAAAAGTCATGCAGAGGCGAGTAGAAGTGTGGCTAACACATAGCTATTGCGTTTCAGAGACTAGATCTTTTAAGAATGGTTGGGACTTTTTAAAAAGCCTGCTGCTCCAAGTGACTGTCATTTCCTCTGTTCTGGAAAGCGAGGGCACAGAACCCTCCATCACAATTTGGAAGGTGAAATTTGTTACTGGAAGATGATTCTATGAGCTGGTCTTACTCAAAAGATGAAGGCTCTTTCAATCTAGAGAGGAGTTATCCTGGGAGGATTGCCACTGGAGGAGGAGGAAAGGAGGAGAAAAGGAGAATTTCCAGAACTCTTAGGATATTTCAGAAAAAGATTAAAATAAATGATCAATTTACTTATTCACTGCCTCAAAAAGCAAGAGTTTGGTAATTTTCCAGAGTCCACCAACTGCAGTAATGAGATCTGATCGTTGCACCAAGAACACTTCTAGGGGAACCGTGTTCAGAACGGTTTGCAAGGAAGGCTGTGTCTCTGTAGAAAACTGCCTGTTTCTAATTGGAGTTTGTCAGCCTTTTGAAGATACGTAATTTGGCTAAATAGAAAAAACTTCAAAACATCAGATCCAATAGAGCTTGTTTTATAGGAATATGTGTACTATTCTTCTTTCTTTTTGCCGTCAGTCCTCACGGTGCTGTCGCATAAATCAACGACTGACTGGTCTTTCTTATTTGTATCACTTGTAGCAATTCGTTAGCTATGTCTTATCCAAAGGGCTTTTATTTTTGGCTTTATGGTCCTTTAATCTGCTGTTTTCTGGCACTGACCCATGATTCTGCGTCTGTCTCACAAATCCAGCCTGAAAGTATGTTTTCCTACAGGGGATGGAAACAGTAGAAGTTCATCCTGTCTATCCAGGGACATATTCCAGAGATTTATTGGCATGTCCTGTGACATCAGACTTCTTTGGATTGTTTTCTTTAGAGAAACTCTGCAGTTTGGGAATGGATGCTAATGAGCTTCACAGACAAGTAGTAGAATAGTAGAATGAATGGTATAATGAATGGTAGATCTAGACATATCCTACTTCTCTTCTGAGCTAGTAAGTGCATTACATAATTTTAAAAAACACACTTGAATACAGTGCAGCAACTGCATCTCACAAGCAAGGGCTGCCAAGTATCAGCATAGTCTCCATTTAAGATACTCGCTAACAGATTCCATCACAAACTACTTCACTTAATTTTTAGATTTACCTATCTCCTGTATAACTTATTGAAATATATAGTCATTGCATTATTAAAATCTTCCTTACGAACTAAGATCTCTAGTAATAGGGAACCCGAATGTGGCACYGTTGGGTAAGTATCATTGCTTTAGAAAATAAGATAAGCTAAATAAGATATTAAATAAATAAGATATTTAGAGGGGTCTTCCCACAGTTGTTAACATGCTAGATTTACAGAGCAGGAGACGAGTGACGTATTTTAAGCATGGAGTTATAGTACAGTGTGTCTAGAAGTTTAAATGAAGGGTGATCTTAGCAAGGTAGATAGGAAAGGAAATGCTAGTGCACAAAAAGGCCAGTGGCCTTGGGGGGATGGCGCTCTCTCTACACTTTCCTAGTCAAGGGAAAGGAAATGGTTTTTCTGGAAGAGAGTTCACTGCCAAAGCCAAATATTAGCTGCTGTATGCCACTCTTTAGAGGAGCCTATTTTTCTTTGTCAATGATGGCTCGAGCTAAGGGGGATGAACATCACTAAACCAAAGGTTGCTTTTCTGAACATTTCCCAGAGGCTCTGCAAGGTCAACATTCAAGTGAAACATATAAGAAGCACTTAAGAGTCATCAAGAGGCATTTGTTCTCTTGGGGTTTGCTTGGAAGTCAGAAGAGGGAAGAAACAGTGCAGTGGAGATGTGCATATATAAGAGCAAGTGGAAGAACGGAAGACAAAAAAAAACTTAAAAATTGGACTGGCAATGTCTTCTGTGACATCCTTCTCCATATTGCAAATGTGTCTGAAGCAGCAATAAACACCTTTGAAAACAAGATTTAAAACAACAGCAACAACAAAAACTTTTCTCTATGGAGTGTAGAATTCCTTGTCTGTTTAAAAGGCATGGGCAGAGGGAGGAGGGGAGGAGAGGACTCACAGGGTGTGAGGCTGTGTTGGGAACAGGATTGCAGAAGGCATCTCTGCACCTCAGACTTCTGCAAAAAGGCTTGGCTGAGGTTGCACAGCCAACGTGTGAATTGTCATTTTTTTTAGATGGACATCTGCTGAGAGAAATTGCATCGTAAGGGATGGACTTAAATGTATCTTGGTTGGGTAAAGGTTATGGTAGGACTATGGCATGACTAACCTTGCAGCTGGCAGAGGGCTGACAAGAGGGCATCCTACTCTCTGCCCAGCTATCAGGAGACCTATGAAGCCCTCATTCTCCTCATATAGGTCCCTAAGTTGATTTCACTCCAGACACATGCCAAAGTGATTTTGAGTATTTCTATCTGATGACTGGGATTCCTTTTCTTAATGGAAAAAAAAAAAAAAAAAAAAAAAAAAAAAAAAAAAAAAAAAAAAAAAGAATTCCTGCTTAATTTTCACACAGACCTTTGCTACTACCTAACAAGTAAAAATTGGCTGCCTTTTTAGGAGATGAATTGCATCTTTGTGGCCCCCTTAGTGCAACTAAATAATTTCATGGGATTTTCTGACTGAGATTGAATCATTTCAAACTCAACTGTGTTTGCATTTCCCATGAGGTTGGAGTTACTGGCAGCAAATGTAATTGGGCAATATTTACATCTAAATTGATTTGAGTTTCAGTTTCAAAGAGATACCAAGACAGTCAAAGAAGCTCTTTAGAATCACTTTGGTTTTCATAAGGACATAACATCTCTGCAATCTATTCTTCAGTGATAACTCAAAAAAAATCACTTTTAAATCTTAAAGCTGTAATTTTGTCTTCTAGCACATCTTTGGTATTACTGTATTCCTAACCATTATGGTCCATCAGATGGTAGATCACTTTTTTTTTTTTTGTTTTTAAGTGCAGTGTCAAATTGTGAACACTCCTTGTACCTCTTGCTTTTTCAGCACTCCTAGAGATTTCATTTCCTGTATCACATGGTGTGCCAGAGGCTCCTGGCCCCTGTGGTGTTGAAATTAAAAAAAAGATTTCATGGAGGCCTCTCTTCATTCACGGGCAGGGCTTTCACTAGGCAGTTGTCCCCTTTAGGCAGTTGTCCCCWCTGCTGTCTGGCTTGTCCTTCTAGCACCCGCCCGGCGCGCTGGGGAGGTCTCCGAGGGGGAGGCTGCTGTGCCGGCCRGGTGGTGCGTCTGGGGCTGTTGCTGAATGTCTCCTGGCCACGAACGAGCTGGAGCTGCTCTTTGGTGCAGGAGGTTACGCTGCTGGGCAGCCRGGGCAGTTGTTAGGTGAGGTGGTGGCTGAGAATAGGATAGACCGGGTAACTTGCTTATCTCAGAGTTCAGCTGTACACCTTTTAAATAAGATTACAAAAGTATTTGTTCTCATCAGGGACCCCAAGTCTGRAGAGCAGAAACTAGCTATAGGATGGACACTTGGAACGGAAGAACGTAGAACAAAGGCTGTAAATCCAAATGTAGATGAACCAAATGTGCTTCCCCCTGTGATTTTTTTTTTTTTTTTAACACCCTGGAAAAACTTCTCACCTATCTCACCACAAGTTGTGTGGAGAAAATAGCTTCTTAAAGGCATTTATTTTCTTAATCTCTCCAGTCCAAGAAGATTTTAATTTTCCGCTACCTCCAGGAACTCCATAGTAGTAGTATTTCAGCATTTCGGATACTTTCTTTTTCTTCCATCACATGTCAAGGTGTCAGATTTACAGCACAGTGTTTCCAATGCAAGTGCTTGGATGCTGTTGCTTCTCATTTCCTACTAAAATGTGTATCCTAAATTTGCTCACTGGAAAACATTTTGCTACAGCTAARTATTTTGAAACAATGCTTTATACATGGAGAGAACCATTTAGCTCACCTATTTATTTACGTCATTACATCATATGATTTATACTGCTGAAGCAGGCAGTTATTTAGAATGTATACTAAATTTTGGTGAAGAAATAGTTCTTCAATAAGGAAAGAAGGAAGGAAATAACATTGGTGTATAATCTTGTTTTCCTGGTGCTTGCTTGCTTTTTTTTTTTTTTTTTTTTTTTTAAAATCTATCACAAAACAGTAACAACTCAAGCAAAGCATGACTGGGGACAGCTCTCTTCCAAATTATATCATAATGAGTCTTTAATGTGAATAAAGGTGTCAGGTGAGAAAGACAGAATGGCGATTTCTCCTTGCAGTAGATCAGGACTTGTATATGCATACTGTTTCCTTCAAAGGTCAGTTTTTGYACTTACCATAGGTTTCATCTCTAAGGTGACAATTTATCAGGTTAATTCTTTGTATGTGGACAAAGAAAAAGAAAGATCTGAGTAACTTATTCTTGTTAGTGGGATATTCCATGGCAAAAGTGAGAACAGAAGCCTGGAGTGTCTTCAGGAGCTACTAGATCAGGCATTTGATCRGTGAGAAAAGATTTTCCCGGGTGTTCCTTCTTCATGGCTCCTCTTCACTCAAAATTTAGCTTCTTTGGGATTGTATCAACTGCTTGGCAGTGCTGGACAGTTTCATTTGAATAGAAGGAAAAATGGGGTACAGTTTCAGAAAGTTATTGTGTCAAAATGAGGAGATTGATGCTATCTGCAGACAGGATTTTCATTTTAGTGAAAAGCATTGCACTGGGTCATGAGACTTCCAGAGAKATCTTTCAGGACAAAATAGCTGTGCTGAGTTCAAAAGGAAAAAATACAATGAGGAAAGAACTGACTGCTTCAGTTTCTATGTGAAAATCAATGTCCTTTTCTGTAAAAGAAAAAATATTGCTGCTGTAGTACCGCTATATTTCAAATAGTATTTGAAATACTATTACAGCCTGTTTACTGTTGCAGTGTAGCTATTACTTGGCAACTTAGCTTATTCTCCTGTTACAAGAATCATGCTAATAATTCATATTGACTGCTGTGACCTCTGCTGGAGAGAAGAGAGTCAATTTTCTTGTAGGCATTCTTCTCAGAGCCTGGCAACATTCGCTTTATTTATTTATTTGTTTGTTCCCTGCAGCAATTTTTTCTACCTTCCAGGTGGCTGGAATAATTTACATAGTTTGTCACTTACCTCTTGCCACAAATCTAGTTCAAAAACAAATATCTAATGAAATTTTAATCCATTTAAGCTTTTGGTTCAATTTTATGGGTGTGTACTTTGCACGTGTTGTGCTGCATATTTTATCTTTGCATATGAATATCTGAATGTTTAAATCCACAAATACATTTCCCTTTACACCTTTGCCTCATGTGCCTTTAAGGTTTCATTTATACAATCTGTCATGCTTTTGAATGTCTCAAAATGTTTATATGCAAGCCTAGATTGCATCATCTTTCCAAGTATACATACTGAAKCTGTAGTCACGTCTACTTAGTTTGAAATCTGTTTTAATTCTGCCTCTGCTTAGTTGACAGCAAAGTCATCTCAGAATAGTAGATCTTTGGCTTAAGACTCTGTAAGAATAGCTGCTAATTCACTATTTCTAGTTTGTAAACATGCAGGCATACCACAATCAATGGCTTAAAGATTGACTGTATGTTCCAATTTACTAATTAGCTTTCACTTTAAGGAGRGGTTTCCTCATGTATCATTGTTTTGGAAATCTTGCTAGTTTTTTTTTTTCTTTCCTGAAGGATTTATTGCTGTAGTCCTGTAAAGCAGGACTGTAATGGATTCAGATTAATAACCTTCCTAACTATGATCACCCTATCCAAGAAGGGTTTCAGAATGGGGTAGTAGTGAKTGTGCTTATGCCTTTCTCCTACTGCGAGCAGGACATTGTAGCCCTATCATGCCAAACAACCAAAGCATTATGAGCTCTGACCCCAAAAGCACGCTCAAAGTTACTTTTGATTGATGTCTCTTCTCAGAGAATCTGCTCATCAGCCTCGGAGCAGCTTACTAGAGAGACACCTAGGCTCACAGGTTGCTTATTCTCTGCACAACTGTGGGCAGTGTTACTGTGGTTTGGTTGTAAAAGATGGGSAAGTGGGTCTGCAGAGTGCAAGGTTTTTGGGGTGAGTAGGAAGCTTTCAGGGAGAAGTGTGAGATGGAGTTAGTTGCTTCTCCATGCAGCCTTTAGGGTTGCTCTTCATGCTCCCTTCCGGTGAAACGGCTTCTCTCTGGCAGGCATACAAACTGGGTGTTGGGGTTGCAGCCAAAATAGCTGGGAGAGACAAGGAATAGAATTGACTGAAAGATCAGGTCTGCACCTGAGAGATGGAGAACTTGTGGTTCACTGTTTCTATTATGGGTTTGAATGCTGGAATAGCACAAAATGTTGATGAGGAATAAAGCGTGAGGAGGAGGATCTGAAAGGGAAGAGCTAAAGAGGGGAACGAAGGAAGAAGGATGTGGGGAAAATGGAAGGCAASCTACAGCACAGAGGAATCAAAAACCTTTCTAGTCCAGGAATTGTAAAATCTAAATAAATTGTCAGGAGGGGAAGGGAAAAAAGAATTCTAGAAGCATTATCAAAAGTCTTGTTTGTCACCATTTTGATTATTTAAAATTGCATGTGCTGATGCTGTAAATATCCTCCTGATGCATTACTGTCATAGGTTCAGAGGAAATGTGTCTTCGCTTGCTACCTGCCACAAGCTCTGGCCAGTGGTGGCCAGGCAGATATTATGAAGCCTACTGCTCTGTGTCCTGAGCTTTGTAGCTCAGTGGGGAAATTCTTTGTGAACTCTTGGAAACCACTGTCACCTTGCTGCGCTCTGAGAGGTATCTATAAACCCAGCAGAAGTCTGCTCTGGAGACTGTAGTTCTCATAGAATCACAGAATCAGTAAGGTTGGAAGGGACCTCTGGAGATCATCTGGTCCAACCTCCCTGCTCAGCAGGGTCACCTAGAGCATGTGAGACAGGGTTGCATCCAAGGCCTTGAAGATCTCTGGAGAAGGAGACTCCACAACCTCTCTGGGCAACCTGTGCTAGGGCTCCGTCACTCTCACAGCGAAGAAATTCCCCCTGATTTTCAGGCAGAACTTCATGTGCTTCAATTTCTGCCCGTTGCCTCTTGTCCTGTCACATGGGACAACTGAAAAGAGTTTGTCCCCGTCCCCTTGACATCCTCCCTTCAGGTACTTGTACACATTGATCAGATCCCCCCTCAGGCTTTTCTTCCCCAGGCTGAAGAGGCCCAGCTCTCACAGCTTTTCCTCATAGGGCAGATGCTCCAGTCCTCTGATCATCTTCGTAGCCCTACGCTGGCCTCTCTCCAGTAGCTCCATGTCTCTCTTGTCCTGGGGAGCCCACAACTGCACACGGTACTCGAGATGAGGCCTCCCCAAGGCTGAGTAGAGGGGCAGGATCACCTCCCTCAGCCTGCTGGCAACACTGTTCCTAATGCACCCCAGGAGACCATTGGCCTTCTTGGCCACAAGGGCACATTGCTGGCTCATGGTCAATCTGTCATCCACCAGCAGTCCCAGGTCTTTCTCTGCAGAGCTGCTCTCCACAACATCAGCCCCCAGCCTGTACTGGTGCCTAAGTGCAGGACTCTGCCCTTGCACTTGTTGAACCTCAGGAGATTCCTTTCCTCCCAGCTCTCCAGCCTGCCCAGGTCTCTCTGAATGGCAGCACAGCCCTCAGGTGTGTCAGCCACTCCTCCCAGCTTGGGATCATCAGCAAATTGCTGAGGAGGCACTCTGTCCCCTCATCCAGGTCATTGAAGAAGTTGAACAGGATCGGACCCAGTACTGAGCCCTGGGGGACTCCACTAGCCCCAGGCCTCCAACTAGACTCCASGCCACTGATGACGACCCTCTGAGCTCTGCCTTTCAGCCAGTTCTCAATCCACCTCACCGTCCACTCGTCTAACCCACACTTCCTGAGCTTRYCTAGGAGGATGTTATGGGAGACAGTGTCAAAAGCCTTGCTGAAGTCAAGCTACACAATGTCCACTGCTCAAAGGTACAAAACGTCCACTGCTCATCTTTATTAGTAGACTAGGTCTACTAGAAAAGAATTTTTACGCTACTGAAATTACAGTTACAAAAATTAGTTTCCAGAATTGGAAACAAATACAACACAAAAAAAAATCTGATTTTGAAAAATAGATTATTGGTTTACAAGTGAAAAACTCTTTTCCCTCTAGCAAGCCTTGATCTAGAGAACTGTGGTATTTGAGCACTGTGATATTTACATAGTAAAGTGACAGTTACTCCTTCTCCTACAAGATTGATTTAAGGAATATTTCTATTGTCTGGCAAAATAATCTGCCTGCTTGACATCTCCTGTTGAAAGCTTCTGAAGACCTGTGACAAAAGGCAATCTTTTAAGAATCATAATTATGACTTTCAGATTGTAACATTCATTCCACCRTGAGCTTCAGTAGAACAAATGCAATACAATGGTTACTGAAACTGGAGTGGTAATGCTTAAGTTATAGTACTTCCACCATTGTTTGAAGGAGGCACTCWTCTTGGAGCCCTTTTTCCAAGATGCATATCCAGAAAACACTCCTCTGTGGAAAGCATTCAGATACTCTTTTGTACTTGCAGAAATACTTCTGCATATGCAAAAATCCGAAAYAGCCAATGAATGGAGTCTTATAGCATCTTTAAAAACAGATTGTAGTTGTATTTCAAGGATGGAAACACTGAAATGGAAACAACCTGATGACACAGTAGAAAAGTGTGGATCATACGTTCTAAGTGCAATATTAAAATATCTAGAGCACAGGCAGTCTGAATTTAGGAATAGGCAGTGCAATTTTAATACATCTTTTAAGAGCTAAGAATSTTTTGGTATTACTTTCAATATTTTCCTTCGATGTTTGGTAATGTAATGAAACTTCACAACTTTCACTCCTCATGTTCTAGGTATGGGGTCCTTGAGGCTGGTAATGCTACTGACTGCTTCTTTTCATGCTGTGCGCCATTATGCATGTATCCGCAGAAAGATGACAGGAGCATTTTCTTGATGTGAAAAGAAGACTGAGTTTCTGCCTAATCATTGCAATATTCCTTAGTTTTTGTGCTTTGAAGAGATATTTGCATAGTTCCTCCCTCACCCCAAGCAGTCATGGATATCTTGACTTCAAAAGAGGATTATTTACTTGCAGAATGAAGGGATAAAATTTAAAGAACTGTTCTCAGATTTAGTGTTCCAATTGTATAGTCTCTTTTCCAAATTGTAAAATGGCATAAATAATATTATTTTCACATAGGAGAACTGCAAATACAATTTGGTATCAAAGAGCCTGTATTAGGACAGAGTTGGAAAGAATACAGCATAATTTGTTTTGGTTTACCTGCCAAAAATGTTTCATTTGGAGACTTTCTCCTCTAGAGGATGGGGGAAGGATAGTGATAAAGCCTGATTGTTTAGCAATTTTCTGCCTGTTAATCCAGAGAAGTCTATGCCATTTTTAGAGAAGACAGAAATAGAAATTACAGTAAAAATAATGACATAGACTCTTTCAGCTATTTCAGCTATTATCATTTTGCCCCTTCCCTACCCCTCTTTCCACAGGAGGTGAGACTAAAAGATAGATTTGTCTGTCCCTTCTTTAAAGTCCAGCCTTCTGGGAATCTAGCCAACTGCTTTTAATGCTTAGTTCTCAAACATTATTATTGTTCTGGATAAGCTGATGCTAGACACGCAGCTTTCCTTTASATTTAGTTAGTTACCATTGCTTAGGTCAGGCAATCTGACCTCTTCTAAAAAGGGATGTTGAGTGGCAATTTGACAATTAGACTTGTCAGGAAAAACATGTTGTATGTCTGGCTTCTTAGACATGGTAGATTTTTTATTTTATTTTATTTTGTTTTACATTCTTCCTTTGTCCTGTACAGCATTAAATAATGTTGTGTTTTCATCTTCTATTCTTGGTAGGATTTTCTGACTTCTGTGGCTTGAAAGGCTTTTTATGATAACTTTTAAGAGTACCTGGCCATAGTTAGTTAGCTTTGTGGCTTCTATTAATAYAAAATCTCAGTCACTGGTTAGCAATAACTTACGTGTCAGAAACACAGCCCTGAACTTTCAGTTGTTAGTTAAGACTTCAGCAAATGTGACGTATGTGGTAATGAGTAATGAACGAAAAAGTAATTACTGTTTCATGAATTTTATTTATAGAAAGGAGCAGGGGCTGGCTTGAACCTACAGGCCTTTTCCTTTATGATTTGTTTGCCTAATACTGGTTGTTGTTGTCTTTTCATTATTTCAAGCTATAGATGTTGAGGGGAAAAGAATTAATATGATTTTACTCATATTACATCAGTTGTCTAAATCCCACAAGATAGCTGTTAATTTTGTTTTCRTTTATGTCACAGTTAAAAAGTCAGTGAATAGATTTGACTCAAAAGCTTTTATTTTCCTTTTTTCTTCTTTATGTCAAAATAAGTAATATCTTAGATTAACTCTGCTTTGAGGAATGTGGAAGATAGTAACCTCTGGTAAGCTGATGGTAAACCATTTTAAAATAATGGGCTACCAAACCATTTTGGCTTCTTAGTGTAGAATATTAAATGGATTTTTGTCGTATTTCTRATATGAGGAAAATATGATGGATTCTGTAAGGCTACATTCTGAACTTAATGATAGCAGACCTGCAGTAATTTAGATCATCACTTGTTGGGACTGAAAAATAAATAAAACTGGCCGCAAAGACTTGGATTTTTAGCTCCTGCTTAATCTTCTGTGTTTATGCATAAAACAAATTGAATTTTATAGCAGAGTGGTGGGAGAAGGGGAATATAGAAAATCATGTATCCTAGTGATACCCTGTATCTTTCCTCTATCATGTAGAAACAAAAAGAGCATGTGTTGATTATATCACCTCAGTAGTGTCAAATAGGATTTAAAGGAAAAGAAAATCAAGATACTATTCATGTACAGTTGGTGRAATAAATACCTGCTAATGGTTCAGCTGGGATTTAGCAAAACATGTTTGCTGATACAGAGAAAGTTTGAGTTTGTGGGGGTGACTCCTTAGCCTGGTTTCTGAAGGAGGAAAAAAAAAGCTTATATAATATCACTGTCTATTTATTTGTCTGTCATACATTTTAACTCATTGTCAAATGTATTTCAAGCTGGCCAGATGGGTGGTGATCTCAGTGATCTTAAAATAATCTAACATAATCTTTAGCCAAATGGACTGTCCTCCCTTCTTATGCACTTACYTTTGGCCCTTTTTATAACTAGAGGCACAGTAGATGCTTGGCCTCAAGCAGCAGCCAATGGGTAGAGGACACCCACCAAGGTTAAAGTGTTAGACTGGGGRTGCAATAGCACATGCAGAAGACTCCGTTTCTATTTATGGCTATTTGCCTGAGCTGTGGTGGCAGAGAAGAAGGAATGATTTCTGCTGAGGCAGGATTGTAGGCTGGACACCTTTGGGCACTGAATTAGGACCAGTGCTATGAAGAGTCCTTGACAAGGGTTAGTGGTTAGTGACTTCACCCTCTGCGGGACAAACACTCCTGTCTGCCAGGTCATTGAGAGAGTTTTGCTTCTTGCCTGAAGCCCAGATCTGTGGCATTGCGGATGGGCTGCCAAAACTTGTTTGGCTTTCTCACTGTAACCATGGCAGCCCATCCAGATGGGCACCAGTGACACAGCCAGCAGAAATCTTGAGCAGATTGAAGGTAACTGTAGGGCTTTGGGGTAGATATGAGAGAGATGGGAACTCAAGTGGCAAGCTTCTCAGTCCTTGCAAGTAGGAGTTTATTTTAAATGAAAAYTTATTGAGAGCTCAGGAATAAATGATCCCATTGTGCAGGAAGGCTGAGATTTTTTTCAGAAGGCCCCCTTGGCTATGCAGGTAACTTCTTCATGAACTAAAACAGAGAAAGAGAGCATACAAGAAGAGGGAAGAAGAACAGGCAACACAGGAGGAATATGAAAGCAACTTGGTTACTTAGAGATGAAAATTAAGGAAAAAATCCAGTTAAAGCTAAAATTTTAGCTAAAGTAACAAGGTGGGATTCTTAAAGTAGATCAATAGCAAAAAAGAGTTCAGGAAAACTAAATTCACTGATGAATAGGAGAGACAAGCTAATGAAGGATGATACAGAAAAAACAGAGGCATTGAATACCTCATTTGCCTCAGTCTTTATAAGCAAAGCCTGTACCTCCACTTCTGCATATACTAGTGTTTTTTGAGAGAGAAAGGGACAGCCAATAGTGGGGGAGAAACAGGCTTTGGACTACTAGGAGAAGCTGAATGTATTCAGATTAGTGGAACTGGATGGGATTTGCAGAAGGGTGCTGAAAGGCCACTGTCTATCATCTGCAGAAAAAATGTTCAGTTAAAAGAGGTCCCCAATGACTAAAACATTATACCCATCTTGTAAGAAAGGCAAGAAGGAGGATGTGGGGGACTATAGGGTGGTCAGCCTCACTAGAATGCCTGGAAAGATCATGGAGTGTATTCTCATTTCTAAACATGTGAAGGGTAAAAAGATAAGAWCAGTCAGCATGGATTTGGTAAGGGCAAATCATGCTTGACCAGCCTTATTGCTGCCTTTGAAAAGACTGACTACAGGGGTGAGGGAGAGCGGTGGGTATAATATAWCTTGAAGTCAGTGGGGCTTTTAGCATTGTCTTCCATAGTGGTCTCATTTGGAAATAGAGGAAATATTGGCTGGAGAAGTGGACTTCTGGATGTGTTGAAAAAAATTGACTGGAGACAGGGCTAAAAGATTACTGATATTTTGCTTACAGTTGACGGTCATTAATGATCAGTATATCTGGGGGGAGGGGGGAGACTATACTGGGGCTGATACCATTAAGATCTTCATGAAGTAGGTTGGGTCATGAAGCAAGATGCCCTTTCAGAAAATTTGAAGGTGAGCTAAATTATCTTGGTGGTTGACAAGCTAAATGGTAGAGCTTCAGTCTGAAGAGACTTGAGGACTGGGACAACACAAAGCTTCTGAAGCTGAGATATGAGAAGTACAAAGTTCAATACCTGGTGCAAAATAATTCTGTGCATTGCTACAGGAAACAGACTAGCTAAGTAGTAGCTCTACTGGAAAGGATCAGGGGGGTATGGTGGTTTCCAAGGAATCTAGGCTTTGAGCCAGCAATGTGCTATCATTGCATATAAGGCAAACCTGGTACTGGGCTACACTAGRACAAGAATGACCAGTATATCAGTTATCCTTTCTACTCAGTGTTTGTGAGGCTGTGTCTGCAATGCTGAATTCAGTTTTGGGTGCCCTGCCCACTATTTCAAGAGACAGGTAAAAAAGTGGAGAGAAGCCGGTGGAAACCTATTGAAATGGTTAGGGTCTTAGGGACTGTGTCCTCCAAGTAAAAGGTTGATGGAGTTGGGTTCACGTAGTCTAGAAAAGAAGAGGCTAAAGAACAATCTAATTGCAGAAGAAAACTTAAGATTTACAAAGATGTTGAAGCTGGACCCTTTTCAGTAAAGGCAGATAGTAGACTGAGAGGTAATGACACAAATCATGACTTGGGACTAAACAGTAGGGAAGAACTTTTTCTCTGTGAGGGCAGAGCAGCATTGAAAGAACTTGCCCAAAGAGGTGATGTAATCTTCATACTTAGAGGATAACAGGACTCARTTGGATGGTGCCATGGCTGACTTGATCTGCTGTTGATGATAGTCCCACTCTAGCAGAAGGTGAGAGAGAAGTTTATCCAAGGCAGCACTTCTTTGATCCTGTGAAGTGTCCGAAGTGCAAGTGATCTAGAGTTGTAGTGAAAAGAGATGTAATGATGGTTTGAAGACATTTGGTTCCTACAGCAAAAAGCTATAGGAAACGCGTCTTCATTCAGCAGAATGCAGTTCACAGACTGCTTGGTTTCTTAGTATGGTTTCAACATCYTGGATTTCACAGATGACCTGAAAGGAGTTTTTTCATTCTGGATCTTCTAAAATAGTTTTAAATTGCATCCAAAAGGRCAGTTAATCTGTCAGTCAGTATCAATAGCATTCTGTACAGGAATGTATTTTTAGCATTAGCGAACTAGGCTTTGCATACACATCTTGTCACTGTTAGCGCTTATTAAGCTAAAATAAAGTTCTGTATTTTTACACTTGAACTATAATTTGRAAAGCTTGTAATCACTTTTTTTTGAATTGGAAATACGGGTACTTGCCGCAAAGGTGGAGTTTCGAAATGTAAGACTTTTGTCCACATATTCTTTCATCATCCTTTCTTTTCTTTTAGTGCAGATTAGAATCTAAACCCCTGAAAGAGTGGCCCGTTTGATAAGTACTGTCTGGATTCAATGGAAGTGATGAAAACAGATGTAATTCCAAGCTTGACTGCCTTTTGCAGTACTACCTTAGTCTCACAGCCTGCTGCAAAAGCAGCGTTTTGGCTCCACTGAGTAATGGTCAATAGCTGTATTTTTATATACTTTTATCTTTGAAGAGTAAAGAGATAGTCTGAAAATATATTTATCACGTTCCTTTTGTCCTCTTTCACATTTTGGATCTGTCTTCACAGTGCTGTGTGTGTGTGTTTACGCTCTTGTAATCATATTCTTACTGTCCTGGTTATCTTTTTTTTACTCCTGCTTACATCCTTGCAAAAAGCTCTCTTTGTGCACATGAAATGAATGTGTATAAGCAAGTACAATATGAAAGCCATAAAAAGAGATTTTCACTACTTCTTCAAAAGATTAAACAAAATACAACTTCTAATCAGTTTATCAGACTTTTTGTCTCACCTCATCACAGTGCATGGAGGCATTTAGCACTRTAGCACTTTGCACCACTGTATCACAGGTGCACAGATGCGGAGGGCTCTCTTTATACTTTGTATTTTTTTAATTGTTGGAGTTTCTTATATAACTCTCCAAAAGAGAGCAATGTTAAGTCTGAAAATTAGGGTTATCAATCTGATTTTATAGAATACCCTTTTGAAAAGTTGGAATTTCCTTCAACTGCCCCTGTTTCAGATGTAAACATAAAAACACAAATTAAAAACTTTAGCTTGCGTTTTCTAGTACTGAAACAACATTCATTACYGTTTGTTGAACCCTATTCAGTCAATTCTTTTAGTAGAATTGGTTCATAYGTAAAAGTTGTTACAACTGCAAGGAATAGTAGGCTTGATGAATATCTGTATTTAGAAAAGAAAATATGTAATTTAATTTTAGGTTTAGATTTTTCATGTAGAAAGTTACTGAAGGATGTGCCCATTTTCTACTTTTGCCAATAAATTTAACAATCATGTTGTCACTTTGCAGATGAATGAATGCAATTTATTAATGAACTATAGTTTATTTTTTTAATGTTACAGATTATAAATAAAAAAGACTTGGTAGATACTATAAATATCTAARTCATTAAGTATTCTGAATCTCACTGCTCTTTGCAGGAAATTTAATATATGATCTTTTACTGCATTAAATTGTTTGTAGTCCACAATCTATTGGTATATAGTGTTTCTACTTGCGTAACAAAATAGTTTGCATTATTTCCATAAACTAATAAGTTTATTACTTTARCTTCAGACATGTGTGGCTGTTTTTAGTATTTGCAAAGAGCAATTGCATGATTAATCTTGCTTTGAGATTAATGATTTCATAGCTCTAGGTTTGGAGATGAATAATCTTGAACAGTGTACTCCATCTTGGTTTTATGTATTGAGGAGTATTTTGCATCTTAAATGTTGTAATGACACCAATTTCAGCATTTTTCTTRGGTAGTTATTTAAAGCCATCATCATCTTATAAATGTATAGTGAAACTAGGTAGTAGTAATAACTAGATGTTCATTGAGATCTTATGCATGCTACCAGCTTTTGCAGTTCTCATGGTTTGTAATACAGTACAGGTTTTGATGTACCTCTCACAAGATTCAAAGGATTGGCTGCACTGTTGATTCAGAATATCATTTTGTTTTTACTTGTGCTCATTATGTGGCTGGCATTGTATCTGAGTGTCTCTCAAGTAAAATTAACAGCTACTGACTTTGAATCTCCTCTGACTTTTACAAGGACTTCTTTTACTTCGATGAATATATTTATCTTTTTTAAAAAATGAATGTTGTAACAATTGGGAATGGAGACAAGTTTAGGAAATAGTCACCCTGTACGATAAAATTTGGCAAGTTCATACTGTTCTATCCCAAATATTGAGGCAGAACTGTCTCTACAAAACAAGGGATGAAGAATGCAAATGAATAGGGAACTACCGTTGTGATTTTCTTTAGTTCGTGCCCTTCCCGGATACATTCCCACATTTGACATTCTGGAGTTTGGGGTCTGGCTCATTCTAGCAATAGAGGATGATCTTTATCCTGGGGTAGTCGCTAGGTTCCTTAGGCTTTGCTTTCCCAATTTCTACTGRCGGAAGAGCAGAGCAATAATAAGCAAAATTCCTTGAAAGCTATAACTCAGACAACACCTGGAAGAAAGGAAAGCAGAGCTGAAAGCAAAGTAATTTTTAAGCACGTGAGAAAAGAAATTATGTTGCTGCATGATGACAAGTCTACAATAGAAAAACATATATTCACGCTCTCTTGCCTCCTCTTTTTATTACACATCAGCATTGTTTGATGGAGGAATTGTTACTAATACCGTATAATAAATTTTAAAGAGAAATAACACAAGGCATTTATGCATAAATTCAAAGTTTTTCAATAAGCTCATGTAATTTGTAAGTCTGTAGTGAYATTAAAATATATTTTAATATAGTCCTTTGAAAGTAGATTTTTTTTCCTATCAGAAGGTACGGAAGGTCTATCGTCTTTTGTCTTGTCTAGTCTAGTTTAGATATTTTACCTGCCCTTCCTTCATTAATCAATATGAGTATGGAAAAACTAATTATTTCAGTGAGCTAATTCCAACTAAATCTTGTGATGTGAAACTGCTTGTGCCTATCCATCAACCAGGCCTGTAAGAGAAAAGGAAAAAGCTATATATCATGGATTATATTTTGCTTCAGGCATTCTCTAATCCACTGTATTATGATTTGGCAGCTACATAAAAAAATTAAAAGCTATTTGGGTTCTTACCAAATACATTATTTAAAAATAGAAAATACTAGTAATTCAGGCTGTGGAATAGCTTTAGATGGATGATTATTCTGAAGATTTTAATAGTCCAATAAGAACCTAATCTAATTGCACGTTGAAATGAAGTTAAATATTTCCAAATAGATTAGAGAAAGGGAATTGCATTTTGGCAGCGCGGTACAACACCCTTCTTCCTCATTGAAAAACCTCGTTTAAAATCTATATAATTTTGACTAAACAAATGCCTCCGAAATGAAATAAATATAACCAAACGATGAGGATACTCGCGTTGCCCACTGAACGAGAGGGTCGCTGACTGCAGCGCTCTCTCCTCTTCAGTGCATCCCCAAGAGCCAAGTACCCGCTTGTTTCCAGGTTATGGCCACGGCAAGGCATCTGGTGGGTAACAGCAAGTTCACATCAATGTTTAAAGGGGGCTTGACTACAATAAGGGCTTTGGGTCTGCAATCAAAGTGTTTTTTCCCACTTTAAAGTCTCCTGACTGCAGCTTCTAGATATTGGCGCTGGATAAAGCAAAAGGAGCCAATAAGACATGTAGGAGACTTGCAAGCGCACCTTTGGGTCTCTGAGCGATCGGCAGCGCGAAGCTGAAGTCGGCGAAGAAAATGGGTCTGGAATCCCTTTGCCTCGTTGCTGAAGCCTCCAAAGCAATTTTTAATCCCACAAATTTCTCTTCTGCTGCTTGTATGTTGGTCACTGTGGAGCACGGTGCCTTGCCTGCTTCAAGGACTGTCCAGGGTTCRGCCGCTCTTGCCTTCGGACCTGGAGCTAAAAGGACCAGAAGCAGCGAGTCGCTTCAGAACTTTTCCAGACAAGTCTCAGATACAGTATTTTGCTTTACTATATCAACAATCTTTTTAAATATTAAGATCAAAAATACTCTCTTCTCTGTGTTTAATACTAAGTGTTGTGCCATAGAAGGGGGTTGTGGTTAAGGAAGAAAAAAAGGTAATACAGTAGTAAAGAAAAGTAATTCTTAAAAACATATATATATATATTTTTTATTTTTCATTTAGACACGAGAGTTTCTCTGTGTGTGTCTTCTTTGAGCAGTCTGGTATTGTCCCTTTCCACATGCATTATTTTCAATTAAAAAGAGGAAAAGAGATGCCAAAGAATAAAAACAAAACTTGCAAGAACTTAGGATGTGTTTGTGAGGAATAGGGATTTTGAGAAAAAGGATTCTCGGGGAAAAAATGTACTACTTCTACCTTTAGTGTAATTAGATTAATAATAGTAATAGTATCTAGAGGCACTAGTTACTGTAGAGGTCAACGTGCTACACTTTTACATTTTCTAGTCTTCACATTTTTTTTTAATAATTTTTTTCTTGCAAGTGGATTTGTTAAAGCTCAGAAAAATTCTTGCATTAACTGCAGACTACAAATCCCTTTTTGGAAGTTATTCTTTACTGTTCATCTAATCCTTTCCCTGTGTCTCAATCACAATCTCATCGGTTAAAAAAAAAATCATCTCACATTTAATGRGTAAAAAGAGCAGCCTATTCAAACTGCTTTTGACTACTTCAAAGTTAAGAAATAAATTTGATTAATTTTCACAGGAGCAACTCTTTCTCTGCCTAACTCTGTCAAAAGCCCAAACACACAAAACTCAGAATTGGTCTAAGTCTGGTATTGAAAAACAGGTCAAAATAATCCAAATCTTTTTCTTTTGAAATTGAGTAATTTTCAGTACTTTTTCAAAGTCTAGCATAAAGAAACATGGATTTTTTTTAGAATTTCTTTTGTTGTTGCTTTTATTTATTTTCTCTAGCTCCATCCTCAAAAATAAAATGAGATAAGTAGCACAATTAACTTCCTGAAAGTTTCCTTTTGATTTTCCTTTTGCCACTCTAACAATACTCTTGAGTTTCTGGCTATTGAAACAACTTATATTAGTAAAAAGCTGAAGAAAAAAAGAAGAAAATGTTGAGGCAGAGGAAAAAGAAACACTTCTTTGCTTTATGTGACCAAAAGAAGGAATTAAAAATACTTTTCAGTAGTTAACTTGAAACTTTTCTGAAAGCTGCTTGCATAGGATATATTCTTTTTTACCCTCTGGAAATTTAGGATGAAAGAATGAGAAGGAGGATTCAGACAGAATCTTTCAGCCTTTAAATTTGTGCCCTTATTTGATTTAAGTTATGCATTTATATTACAAAGGGTTTTTTTTCCAGGGAATATGAGCTCCTTTCTCAAAACGGTACAAATTATATGGCTTTTTCTGAGTCAGTTATATTTGTTCTTTGGAGATAACTTTCTGCATGCAAACTGTGTGCCTAGACAGCTRTTGATGACATCGTGTTCATAAAGGTACATCTTACCATTCATCAAGTTAAGGTCACCATTACATTCATTTGCTTGACCAACTTTCTTCCTCAAGCAATTTTATATAGCATTTAGCAAAGGTAACATTGCAACAAGTTTATTAATCTTACCTAATAATAAACTATTTTATTAGTCCTAAATTAGYCCTTATTTTTCATGTTTCACTTTTGTAGTTTCAGTGGGTATTTTAAGAAATAACATGCAATATTGTTAAAGTATTTGTACCTAGACTGTGTGTCCTCAAGACTGCTTTCATTCWTTTCCTTTATTAAAAATAAATTCATTTTGCCTAAATTTGAGTTATGTGCTTAGAAGTTCAGTTCAGATTGGGACTTTACCTTAAGAAAGCATTTCATCTCCAGCCTCATCCTAGTTTTAAAAATTTATAAACTACACACTGCTGCAAGTAATATATGCGGTTACTGAACGTTAACTTTAAAGGCAAGTTTGTTGTCTCCCTCTTGCTTTCTCCCTTTAAAGTTTGTGAACTTGGCAAGCCTTGTATGTGCAGTAGTCAGCGTAAGAGTTTCTGCTTCAGCAGTCAATTACTAGGTCACTGTGTTTTATTTCAGAATTCAATAGCACAAACTTCTGTCCCATTTTAATAGCTCTCYCTGTGACAAGAAGGGTCTATATTAATACTACTGTATTCTGCAGTAGGATGGCCCACTTAGTAGATTTCTCTTCCTTTTCCCCCTTTACCCTTTTCCCCTTTTTCCCCTTCCTTTTCTTTCACTGCCACAGCACATAAAACAAGACCCGGCAAGTGGCTRAAGGATCTCTCACTCTCCAAAGTTTGCTTGAGCTTCCTAGAAGAGATTGTAGGGAGATAGAGAGATTTTCCAGGAAAGTGAGCAAGTGAAAAATATGGCAAGATGAMAATCAGAAAAAAAGATAAGAGAGAATGATTACTGGGAAAAGTATAGAGAGGAACAAAGTAGAAAAGTTAGAGCAAAATTAAAAAATATTTAATGGATTTTTTTATGAACCTCAATTAACAGATTACAAGGAGAATTTTTGCAAACATATCTTTTTTAATATGATTTCTATTTAAAAAGGRGAAGAAATACAAACTTCTTTTAAAATAGAACTTTAAATTTGAATTATATCTCATTTAAAGAGATTCTTATGACAGGAAACCTCTGTGCAGTTCCTAGGCTGACTGAACAAATGTTTAACATTTGTTTTTGTAAAGCACAGTCAGGGCTGTAATATACTTGAACAGGAAGGAATTTCTCATTATGTTATTGTTTACAAGATAACTGTACAAATTGCTTTTTTTGGTGTCTGACAACAAATTGTTTATATATCAGTGTTTTGATAAAAATGTTTCAASGAGCAATAAAAGAAGATAATTCTTGAGGGAGAACAGAAAGTAGAAGCATGACGGGAGTTTTTTAATACTCTTCATTTTGATTGGCTTGTCYCACAGCCTTAAATTTGTAGAATGATAGAGCAATCCTCCCTAAAGCCAGTATCTCTGTAAAGCTGTGCTACAGGTTCAAATGTATTACGAGAAGGGAAAATCCTTTTCTCATAAAAAACAGGATAACATTTTTAAAGAACAATCAATAGGTTGTTAATAAACTGAGCTGTATTTGGAAGGGTAATAAAGTCTCTTGACTGTTTAGAAGTACTCTCAACCATCTCATAGGAAAATAAAATACTGCCTGATAACAGAACCATTTAGGGAATATTAATTTTTGTTGCTTTTTGAAAGTGAAAATGGGAGGAATAGAGATAATCATTCCATCTAGTAATAAAAGTTAGCTGCAAATTTCATTCAGTCCTCACATAACTGCAAGATTATGGTTGATACTCCACTCCSTTCTGACAAGTGTTATTTTTGCTGTCACCCTTGGCCAAGCTTTTAGCAGAATTTCTGATTGGAGCCCCAAGAAATGTCTCAGAAAACATTAGTTAATGTCTACTAAAGTTTTGTAGTGCTGAGCAGTAGCTATCTAAGCAAACAAAGTTCACAGATATAAACAAAAAATTCTGTTATTCTGAGCTGAATCAATCATAAATGAGAAAGTTGAAAGAAAAAGGTACATTCCTGTGGAACTGCAAATTGTGTGGGATGATCAAGTTTTTGGTTTCCATACAACTACTTTTCTGGTTTTATGTTTCATAGAAAAAAGTTCTCTAGCCCCCAGCCGAGGGCCAAGTAGGACTTAAGACATTTTAGGAAGCTTGTAACTCACTTACATATCAATGCAGATATCATAGAATCATAGAATCAGTAATTTCTGGAGATCATCTAGTCCCACCTCCCTGCTCAGCAGGGTCACCTAGAGCATGTTAGACAGGAAATACCTCTAATTCAGATATATATATATGCTCATACAGCAGGCATGGGCTGTAGATTACCACATCTCCTTAAATAACAATAAATGTGTTAATGTTAAATATTGAGATTTTTAGCTGTAAATGAAAGTGGCAAAACAATCCATTATTAAGTTAATTACATGCGAAGCAAAAATATTTTGTTATCAACAAACTGTTGTACCAATTAAGAGTATTTTGTGCACAATTTGTACATTTTGATGTCATTCTTCAAGATTGATTAATTGCAGAAGCAATGCCTGACCCTGCAAGATATAAAAAATGGCTTTTGAACTCTGACAGAGGCATTAAAAGGGCTGCCAGATGCCTTAATAAGGAAATGTTAATGCGTTTAGACGTTCTTGATTACTAGTTTTGTTTAATAATTATCAAGGCATAAGTGAATATAAAGTTAGAAGAAAAATACCTTCATTTCTGGATATTTTAAAAGTTTTCTACTTAATATTTCCTGTTAAAAGTACTTGATATTACAGCCTGATGCCAAACAATCAGGTACAAACTTCTCCAGTCTCTTTGGAAAAATGACTATTTACACTGTTGAACTGCCCCTCTCCCTCACAGAAATCCAACAGAATCCATATACACCCATATACAGACTTCTCAGAGAGTTCTTTTCCAATGAACTAAGTTTGTTGGTATTTTTAATGTTTAGATTAATGAAAAAATACAAGAAACTACTAAGGAATTGCAGACTGGTTTGCTAGCTCTATTGCTGAGTGCTGATAATTTTATAAAGATTTGCCACTTGTCTTGCCTTTGGCTGTTGGAGTTGCATTTCYTTTCTGGACATGAAAACTGAGTTTTGTCCTTTACCTGCCTTGTAACGAACAGGGAAAGGAATGTGATAGTGTTGAGGGCTAGCATGCTTGGGAGGACGTTTTAGCAGCTGGCAGCAGTCAGTCTTGCATATTATAATACCTATGTGGATAATGGTGAGTAATGTTCAGCATGATGCCGCGTTCCCTCGAAATGGTACCTCTTCCCTTCAAACTGTGTGCAGATATATTCCTGAAAAACTGTAAGAAATCGGTATCGTTCACTCTGGCACAACTTCATTAGTGCTAGGATTTCTTACATATGGATTCCATGAGTTGCTTACGTGGTTTCTTTCTTTCTTTTCTTTTCTTTCTTTTCTTTCTTTTCTTTCTTTTCTTTCTTT
>NW_028186867.1:537018-609761 GCF_003343005.1 Rhea americana | reverse complement strand
TTTTCTTTCTTTTCTTTCTTTTCTTTCTTTTCTTTCTTTTCTTTCTTTTCTTTCTTTTCTTTCTTTTCTTTCTTTTCTTTCTTTTCTTTCTTTCTCTGGAGGGATATGCTGTGAAAGCTCCTTTATTCATCCAGGAAGTTTGTAGTAAATAAAGATCTTGTATGCCGTTTTACCATAATGATAGCCTCTCTCAAGAAGTATGCTTGTAAAATACTGAATATTAAATAGTTGTATTAAAATATTTAAATCTAAAGTATTATTTGAATTTACTCTATCATATTATCTAACTACGCACATCATTTTGGAGATGGATGTGCTTTTTTTTTTGTTTTTTATTAATGACTGCAGGAGTACATGGGAGGTACAGAAGCCTCAGTAAGGGAATAATGTTAAAAAGTTGAAATTCCCTTCCAAAGAAAGTAGACCTGAGTTTGGAATTGGGAGCACTAAAAGATGGTTCTGTGGAGTGAATTAATTTCCAAGGAAATTGTAACCAGACTGTGTTCAAAGAAGATGAAGCACTTGAAAAGATAGAAAGCTAGACTGTGTCAATGGTTTGTTGGTTGATATATATTTTTTTAATACAGCTATATGCCTCTGATGCTCTCTGGTACAAAGAGTTGTGATTGTTGCAAGTATGTTTGCAGAGGTGGTCTTGTGTGCCTCAACTGCTGCATGTACCTGGATAGATTAGTTGAAAGGGGGTATGGTGCAAATTCCTAACAATTTAAGCTTTAAAAGAAGCTTTTGTGGTGATGTTAGGGCTTGTTGAACACTGGGGTCCCTTCCTGTGGAGAGGGCAGGGTGCTTACACCAGGGCTCCAAGGAAGGAGCCCAGGGATGCTCAGGAGCCCTGAGGAAGGACCTGAAGGATGACCTGGAGCCCGGCCTAGGTGGGGAGACCTCCCTGAAGTTACTCTGTGACATCCTGCCCCTCTGTAAATATTCTGTATTTGTATCATTGAATTTGCCCCGCATCCTCTGTTGGGACTGAACACAGGGATGTTGCTCTTTTGTGCTATTGCCCCGAAATGCAAAGATAACTCAGCAAAGATAATTCAATTGTTGGTACTGCTGTCAGCTAATGTATGTTGTTGAGATATGTTTAGTTTAACTCAACTTTTAAGAAGTGATAAAAGTATACATCAAAATGATTTTCTCTTGATGTCTCTACATTGTGAGGGAAAGGGAGAGGGGAACCTAACAGAGGCTGCAGAGCAAGACGCTCCTTTTGAGGAGCCACGGTAGTAATAACAGCGCAGTGGGACCTACCACTTACAATAAACACTCAAAGCCAAATAAGGACAAATCAGCCTGAAGAAGAGAGAATCGGCCAGGTGACTGTTGCTGAAAATCGTTCTATGTTATCAGTGAAGTAACTAAACATGTACGCCTCTGCATGTACTAACAGATTAGTTGCTTTAGAATGACTACAGTAGTCAAATAGGGTTTTTCAAAAGTTGTCTGAGGAGTTTTGTAGACTACTAGTATTAGGTTGTTTCAATAAAATACAATTTTTAATATTGAAATACTAAGGAACTTAAGGAACAAATTATGCCTCTGCCTTCAAAAAAAAAAATGCTCAGATTGTTAAATTTTAGGGTGAACGCATTTATTACAGTCTTTCTGTAAAACCTTTACTTAGAAGTACCAGTGCTTGAACTAATCACTTTAACAGTTATGTGGCACACAACAAATTGAGAACCGGTGGAGTTGTTAACAGGAAGCTGCTGATGGAGGCGTCCCCCGAGACACATACGGTAGGAAGTCTTGGTGAAGAGCAGCTTGTGCTCGCCAGTGTTACAAAACGCTAAAAGTCTCCGGTGTCTGTGATTTGCTTAACGCTCTTCCGTCTACGACAGGTTATCGTTACTGCATGGCCTCGATGTCTCAACAGTCTGATCACAATCAAACGTGGTTTTGTGCAGGCAAACACAATTACCTACATTTTGGAATAAAGTGCGTAGAGCATGCTTATTTTATCCATTAAATGAACCCTGAAGGGACCATTAGACCCTGTATTTTGATCTCCTGAATATTGCAGGCTGTTTAAACAGGCTGTTTCCTTACTGAGCTCAATAACATGTTTGACTGAAATCTGTTTCTTTCAGAAATATATTCATCCCTGAAATCCGTAGGAGTTGCCATAGCTTTTCCAATACTTTTATTTTGTACAGGAATACAGGTACCTTTTCTCCCTCCCTTACTTGAATTTGTCCAGCTTCAGCGTCAGCCTCTGACTCTTGTTACGGCCTTGACCATTAGATTGACGGGCCCTTTCTGCAGCTGGTGTTCTCTGCCTGCATTCGAGTYGCTTAGTCTTCCTTCTGGTGACTAATCAAACGGCAGTGTCTAAGCCTCGGTGACCGGTTTTGTCCATCTTTTTTCTGGTTACGGTTTTGTGGCTCTTTGCCATGTCCTTTGCAATATGCAGACACAAGCTAAATAAAGTGGTTTTGTATTGATCTCTACAATTCCATCAGCAGCRTAAAGGCACATCACTCTTCCCTCTATATATATCTAGGCATTGCAGTGGTCTTTTGCTGTGTTTTTTTGTGGAGGCTTTTGTTGTGTTCCTCTTTTACTGCTACCTGAAGAAGGGTTCTTTTTTCTTTTTTTTTCTTTTTTTTTTCTTTTTTTTTTTACCCCCTCAGAACTTATACATCTGACTTGAATTTGTTGTCCCTAGATACATAAGATTGTGCATATAACTTCGGATTTTAGTCAGCTATTTAGAATATTTGGTTTGAACGGCTGAAATCACTAAGCAGTCCAGATTTCTTGGTGTAACTGCCTTATCCTCCTCTTTTTTTCCCACTCCATGCATCGCTTTCTCATCAAAAAAGTTTCATGAAACCTTTATGCCTTTAGAACTGTGGGATATGTGTACTTGAAACGCAGTATTGTATAAATAGGGGTTGAAACAATTCTTTGTTGTTGTTGTTCCCAGGGAACCTAATYGGTGCCAAGTGAATGCGACTGCAGTTCAGTGATTAATTCAACTTTTGTTCCTTTTAATTGTGAATTCCAATTCACAATTGAACCTACCTGGAGATCAGAGCCTTTTAGTAAAGAAGTAATTACTATTTTGCTAAAAGAAAATTTTCTCCTTTTATACACACATCCATGCATACACAATTAATTTTATTTGGATTTTTATCATCATTATTGGTCAGAATTTCAAAAATTTTAGAAGATTTAGGGTACAAAATCCTTATACTGTCAAATAAATTAAGATATTTTAAAGCAACTCTAAAGACTTCTTTGGAAGGTGTATGAAAATGGAAACTATCCTATTTCAAGGCTTATGTAATGATAACAATTTAACTAAAAATAAATGAGCCTATATTTTTTAATTAGTTCAACATGGTATATTTTTAGTTTTCTATATTTCTTTTAAATACTTCAATGTTTCTCTCTGTGGAAAATGTCAGCAATTAATTGTTCCAATAAATAAAGAAGTGCAGACTTTTATACATAAGCAGYACAAACTGCTACTATTTATTTACAGAAAATCAACCGGGAGAATGTAGATTGAGCATTGTCATTCCCGAAGGTAGTCAAWTTCAGTTTTCACCAAGGAAAATGCCAGTTTGAGGAATGTATGTAAAACTGTGTTTATGAAACTGCAGAACCGATGAATTATGTAATATGCTTAATAAAATAAATTTGTCAGACTTCACCTGTTTTTTTCATAATAATCATTGGCTTTATTGTCAGAAGTTATGAATTCAAGTATTTTCTGCTTTTTAAAAGCATACTTGCCAGTCAGATGTCCTGCAGACTACACGTGTGGGACTCTAGTCCAGTGTTAGTCCATTCTGTATCAACGTTTGCTTTTCAGTAGGTGAAAATCTCCATGTCTTTCTGGATATCTGTATTTAAAGCATGCTGGTGTTGTGACTCTTATGTCTTTTTCTAACTATTTATTAGTTAGGGTTTAATTTTTTCCTGGAACTCATGGAGTGTATGGAGAATATACTTCTTTGTGATTAAAGTCCTTCAGTGTGCTGTGCAGCTGCATGATGCTGCGTACCTAGAGGTTCAGAAGTATTTTGCTACCCTTCTTTGCGGGCTCGCTGGGGTCAGCAGGCCAAGCCAGCGGGGAAGCTGGAGCTCGAGGCAGCTGCTGCACTGGCATTTACCCTCTGTGTACCAGCAGGTTGGACCAGCACAGCTTCCGAGTTCCTCGTATCTCTTTGAAGATCACAGCRTTGTCCAGGTGGGACCAGGCTTCGGGCATCTCTGCCCCAAAAGTGTGGGCTAGCTCTCAGGTCAGACAAGGCTGCTCAGGGCTATGTCCAGTTAASTCCTGAAAACTTTTGAGGACAGAGATGGTACAGCCGCATGAGGCAACCTGCTCCGCTGCCTGGCTGCCCTCGCAGGGAAAGTTTCTCTTCGTATCTAGTCTGAACCTCTCTAGTTGCAACTTGTGCCTGTTGTCACTCTCCCTCCCGCCATGCCCCACTGTGAGGAGCCTGGCTCTGTCTCTTTGATGATCCCTCGTAGGTCCTGGCGGGCTGTTCGGCGCCTCCGAGGCCATTCCTTCCTCAGGCGGAGCAAGGCCAACTCCCTGGCCTTTTCTCTGTCTCTCTCGTTTCTGCAGAAACTGTTATATTGGTGATAGTATTTATAGTTCTACTACCTTTTTCCTTCAGAATGCCTACCCATGACAGATAGAGTGGAAGTGACTTAGTAACTTGGCAGATGAAAAAAATGACTCAGGAGTGTTTTTCATGCTCTGGCCTCAGTGTTTGGCCTTAATAACACATGAACCATTAGTTACTGTGCAGTAAGTGGGATAATTAAATTATTTCTGGAAGGACAGATCATTGGGATTGCTCCGAGGTACTGCTTGTGTGCTTAAGCTACTCAGGATATAATGGAGTTTAACAGCCTTTATTTCTACAGTAAGTTCTTTTAAATACATACCAGATAGGCTTTACTAACATGGTGCTTGGCTTTCATTTTTCTTCTCTATCTGCTTTTGAACTTTCATATTTTGTGCTGAGAAGATGAAGAAAACTGTGAAAGGCTCTAAGAAGATGCAAACTTGCACAGAAACTTTTGAAAGATTGCTGTTAATTTCTGGGTTTTGACAGTATGGTCGATAGAGTTCTGTGTATCTGATGCAGTCCCTTTGAAAAGACCAGTAAAAGAGGGATCCCATCCTATTTCTGTCTTTAATGCCTATAGCATAGGTTTAAGAAAAAAAAAAAAAAAAAAAGAGAGAGGAAAAAAAAAGACCTGGGCAAACTATCAGAGGAAATAACTGAATAGTATAAAATCATTCTGGTTCCATTACAAGGAGTATGGCAGTAATTTCCTTGACTGCAGAATCAGAAAACTTTCGTTATGGTCATGAAGAGAAAGAACTACCTAATTTTTTTTTTGCACATTGGGAATGTTGAATAAAGGTTAGATTTATTCAAGATTTATTAATCTGTAAGCACATTAGCTATCGAGATAGGTTAAGGGAAYTGGGCTGGTTCACTCTGGAGTAGAGAAAGCTCTTGGGAGATCTGGGAACAGCCTCCCAGTACTGAAAAGCAAGTTATGAAAGAGACAGAAGCAGGCCTTTTACTGAGGTGTATAGTGGGAGAATAGAAGGTGATGGTCATGAACTGAAGAAGGGAAGATTCAGACTAGATAAAAAAGAAAAAAGGGTGCTCAATATGAGGATAATTAAGCAGTGGAACATGTTACCCAGAGAGATTGTCCTGTGTCTATCCTTCAGGGTTCTTGAGGCTCAACTGGATAAAGCATGAGCAACCTGGTTTGATCCTGCTTTGAGCATGTTGGACTAGAGAGGGTCTGTATGTGCCTTCCAACCTGAATTATTCTGTGACTGTGATAAGAGGGTTATTTCTGTGAGAACTGTATGGGCCCAACTGTAAACTGCATGGGCATTTTGCTTGAGTGAGAGGACTTTAGAAAAGACCATAGTCTTTGTCCTCTCTTCCTCTCTTTCTAGTAGACTAGGTGCAGTTTTCTGTGGAAGTTGTGCTTTCTGATTTTTCATTCCATTAAAATTTGGAAAGGAACCTCAAGGTCAAAACTTGATCCTGCAAAGAATAAGGGTTGCTCAACTCAAACAAATTTAGTGCCGGAGATTAAAACAGTTTGTTGGTTTTACCCCAATTCCCTGAAGAAATCAGACCTCTGTGACTGCAGACTGTGCAGTGGAGAGCAGAGGGGCCTGGGTGGTTAGAGTAGGGAGATTCCCAGTATATAACTGGAGGCACTGAAATGGAGGTACTAATGAAAACGTAACACGAAAAGCTGAGGGACTGGGGGTTTTGGTATGTCTGAAAAGCTCCAATGGGAAGGTGAGCTGGAAAAAGACAGGGGAGGGATGTTCTTGGGGTTGGACACCTGGGTGGGAAGGGTTTTGGGGCCGATGGGGAGATGTTGGCCAGGGGGAAATCAGGGGAGGAGTAGCTCTGGGCAGGATGGGGTGACAAAAAGCGAGCTAGAGGAGAGGGCCCTGGATCACAGTGGTGCGGGTCATTGGGCATCCATTTCCAGAATATGGCTCTCTGGTGGGTGCATATTTGCAAGAAACACTGCTCCCCCAGCTCTCTCTCTCTCTCTCTCTCTCTCTCTCTCTCTCTTTTTTTTTTTTTTTTTTTTTTTGGGGGGGGGAGTACTTACTTTAGGAAATACAGCATCTACAGATGGTAGGGTGCCAGCCTGAAAGATGAAGTCTTGTGACATTCAGTAACTTTATGCCAACAAGTTCAAACAAGTTTACAGTTAAATACATTGGGAATTAATTGGAAAGACTGCATTTGTAGAAGAGATTTATGCTGAGACCTGTGACTTCTCAATATTGACACTGATTTACTTTCATACACTTTTAAATTATTATATGGTAGTTAACTACAGTGTATGACATACAGCAAAATCATTAGTCATTATTAAAAGGAATAATTTCATGTTGAATGCTGCAGCAGTTTCATTTGATTCTCGGCTGGTAGCAATTGCTGTAAATTCACAATTCACTTTGTGGACTTTTTTTCCTTTGTTTTACTCTGCTTGCATCTCTTTCTTCATATTAACTATGTCTCAGACTTCTCTTTTACTTTCTTCTCACGCTTCCTTCATTGTTAATATCAAATACAGCTTTGTGCTCACTTACTCCTACCAGTCCTTCTGCATAATATTTCTCATTTTTAATATCCTTCCCAGTGTTCAGACATATGACAGTGACTAGGAATTTAGGCAAGTTTGTCACCATCTAGAAAGAAAAAWTTGTTGACAAGAAAAAACAAAACCCAGATGAACCCATTCTAATTCTTAGGACTTATATTGCAAAGCTGTTATCAGCTTTTTATTTTAATAAAATCTTTTTATTATTATTAATGTGCTCCTCCTCTTCTACTCAGTTCCAGGAGAGGCTTCCTCAGCTCTTTCACTATAAACTTTTCGTGCTGTTTCCTCTGTTGCAAAAGCTATTTTCTTTGCCTTTACAGCTAATAAATTTTCTTTTTGTTCTTATCCTTAAATGAAGCATTCTTTTGCATCAGTGGTACTTGCGAATTTGATTTTTAAATTATATATCTCTTAAAAATAAGGCATAACTTACAACCTAGTGCACGTTTCTTACAACCTAGTGCAYGTGCTCTATTTGAATTATGGTACTTAGGCCTGATTTTTAGGGAGTAATCTTATTACATGTCAGTTTAAAAATCTGTGTCCTTGAAACACTTCTGTCATTTCTTACGGAGCAGATTATTCACTGGAGGAGTTAGGGTTTGTGGGGGAAGATACAATATGTTTTTTCATAGATTAACTGGTGTGATTGGTACCCAGATTTAGACTCACTTTGATGAGGACAGCTTGCTGAAAACCTTTGCCTGAGTTACGGCTCCTTAGTTTGTGCTGCAGTCACTGTGTCGCCATTCAGACTTGTCTAGGCAATGTCTTTGCCCTCCTGACGTTTGAGTAGACCCCTGGCACTCGGAGTACCGTCAGGCTCTGACCCGTCAGAGGACTGGGATTCTCTAGGGTAAGGAGGGCAGAGCAGTATCTTTGAATTAGATACATTGCGGGTGATCAGGATCTTTTTTTTTTTTTTTTTAAACTTTGGCAGAGTGCCGAATGTGCAAGCTGTTAACAGTAAAATGCATATATTTGCATATGCATGTGCTTTCACAGAAGTGAACTCTGTGTTAAACTGAGATTAGTCTTGAGAAATTTTAGCTAAAAGGAACACTGAAAAATAGGGAAGGTCTCTCTCCAGTCTGGTTAAGAAATCATGGTGTAGTTTTGATTTTACTGGGTTGTAGAGTTTTGTTTGGCTTATGGGGGACTAATTTCCTGTGAAGTATGTAAAACGTATGCCTTTTATGCTTTTCAGTTAAAAGACTGCTAGCAGCCTGCTCAGATTTTTAAATTTTATTTAGTTTTAGTAGCAATGTGAATTGCTCTGAAGGAAATATAAATGAATTTTTATAGATTAGGGCTATCATTTTTGCTTAAGGAAAAACAGAAACATATAATTGTATACCATTGCAGGTCATAGAGGAGCTCTTCTCTGATCGTTAAGTATTCTTAAGGAATGTAAATGCAAATGGCTCATTACTCCCTGAGTAATTTGGCAATTCATTTTTAAAATATTGTAAGACTGAGAATTACTGTTTTGTTTGATTATTGATATATCCAGCTCTACATCTTTCATCTTAATTTTTTGCAAAGTATGTTAATTCCTTCTCCAGGAGCTGCTGCTCCGTGGGAGAGGCATTTATGCTGTAACAGTTGTCTTGCTACTGGGCTGATGATGGTGTGTCCATCCCCAGCCCCGTCTTGCCTATCTGTCCTCCCCCTCTCCAAAAGCAATCAGTTAGCCCACCTCTACTGTAATTTCGAGCTTTTCCATTATGCTGCTTCATGATGGCTGGTCAGAATTGTGGTACCAGGCATATGATAAAAATCAGTAAAAGAATTACTGCTGATGAGAACAAGGTCACTGATTCTGAAAAGGAATTACTTTGACGCCTTCCTGTGGGTGCTCCGAAGTGGCGGGCAGATAAAGTTGGCGTTGGCACAGACTTTCTGGTCAAACGATGATTAACACGATGATTGCAGCTGTCCTGGAAATAGGCATAGCTGTATTGTCTCTTTTATTCTGTGTACATGCAATTGTATATACTTGTGACTTTGAAGACRGATCACAATTTGGGGCATTGGAACAAAATAATTGCTTATTTGAGTCTTGCTTTTTATTATTTTTTCATTAGTAGTGCATATGGTGTTGAGTTTTTGTTACATTAACTGGTTCTTGCAGCTGTAAACATTGCTTTAATTGACTTTAATTGCCAAAGTGCATCCAAAAATCTTGCAAATAGCCCCAAATTTTCCTCATTTTGAGTTTTTAATTTGTTTTAAATCTGACTAAAAACGTCAAGCAGGTTTATCAAAATATTGTATTAAATTTGCTTACTGATTTTTTAACTCTTAGTCTAAGACTTGAGTTTCAGTCTCCTGAAGCAAACTTATAGTTAAGAAAAAAGGATATTTTTCCTCTCTTGCAGAACGTAAATGCCTAATTTGACCTTTCAGTGCTTACTTATAWGTCTGATGCTCTGAATTTGTAGAAATAGATCTCATTTGATGATACGTTCTGAACACTATCTTTTGTGTGTGTGTGTATATATATAAAAAATATAAAAATATATATAAAAATATATATGTAATAGTAATGACATAATGCTCCTGCATTTGAGTCCCAGCTCATTAAGTAGATGCCTTGGAATTCTAGCTGGGCTATTAATTTTTCATGTATTTATACAGTTATGAATGATTAATGCGCGTTCCTGTACTGGAGTCAAAGATTTTGAAATGGAGAATAACAGATGACACAGCATGCGTTCAGCTGTGAAAATGTTTCCCATGGGAGCAATGAAACCTGAAAAAAGAGTGAGTGGGCCAAAAATGAAGAGTTAAATTAAAAGAAATGCATTAGTTTCTTGTCACTTGAAAACAGKTAACATAAATATTTTCATTTTCTATGAACATTATATTGTTATCTAAGGGTCTAGAAAAGCCTAGATATTTAACGTCAATGGCATTCACATATCAGATAAGATATTCAAAAATCCTAAGTGTAGGTGGGTTTATTTATTTGTTTGTTTGTTTGTTCTTTTTTCTTAAATTAGCTTCTGCAGGAATTTGTTCAGTTGGTCTCAGGGGACTTATTTTAGCAATCGTTCCCTGCTCGGAGTTATTTTAGCTATAGTTCTCTATTCCTATTTCCTTTGTGGAGTTTCTGTTAAGTCTTTGCCAACTGAAATGATGAAGGGAAGCAGCAATTAGAGCTGTGTATGATGCAAGTCTGTTTAGCTTGTAGACTTCCTAGACTGCTGAATATACAAATGTACGGGGCTAGAAGCCAAAGGCTACAAAGGAAGGAAAGAGCGAGGACTGGCTGCGCTAGGGGCTGGTTTGAGCCCTCCTACCGTTCATTCTCCACCRCTGATGGTAGTTTAAACTCTCTCATTTTAAAGGTATGATGAAGTGTTTGACTACTGGCAAAGGGTACAATCTGAAGCAAACACAAGTTGTTTGTTCCTAAATGCCATTGCAGTAAAGTGCCTTTCCAGCACTTAGTCCCACACTATTGTTTATTTTAGTTTATTTTTGCAAACTCAGAAAATACAAATTTTCAGAAAGCTGTGCGGTCTCTCTCCACGGCACCTGCTGTGGTAATATGTGCTAAAGGGCCATGGCACTAGCTGATAACCAGCTCTCAAACTCATTCTTGCAGTGTGTTGGGAAGTACTTCAACCCCTGATCTGAAAGGCTTTCTATTAACACTGTTTCATTTGGCTTCATGGTTTCTAGAGAAACTGCATGCCCTGCTCCTGCCACGTCCCGTTTGCTTTGGGAGTGTTTTGTGTTCTTCCAGYTTTCTTTGGTTTTACGTTTGTTTAGCAAACTCAAGAATCTTGTTTAAAAAATCAGAGATTCTCCTACACACTTAGAAAATGTCAGCAGTCATCCATCTTCATTATCACATGTGGCTTTCCTGAGATGCCTTTCCTTGGTTAAACAAAGGAGTGTCCTCAACAGCGCTCTGCTTCCAGAGCGCTGCCTGGTGGAGTAGGACCTCTTTGAAGCTTTGTTTGGCCCTTGGAGCYGAGCAGGCAACTCAGTAGTATGTTACCTCCCAAAACTGAATTATACAGATAGTGCAGGAGGTCTGTGACCTTGCTTGCCCTGCTCAAGGTTTCCTTTCTTCTGAGGAGCTTTCTGGAGATGCACCTTCCCTCTGCTTTTGTTTAAAGTCATTCTCTGTCTGCTTCTGCCTTCAGTGCTTTTTCGAGGAATCCCTGAATTGTGACCGTAACGTAGAGCTGTTCCTCATGCACATAGGCACACTCACTTGCAAACATGGACCCACGCATACACTTGTTTTACACTACCTTTGTGCTAAGTATGTCCACTCTAAATATGTGCTGAATTTGTCTCTGTTATCTTCTTCCCATCCCGGATCTGGCCCCAGCACGGGGCGTTGAGGAGGGATGGTGCTGGGACATGATAGGGATTGAAGGCAGTCCCTGGAGAGGGGTCAGTTTGGGGAGGGCAGAGGAGGGATGCTGGTGGCCATGGAAGGTCCTCCTGCAAGCTGGGACGCCTGTACCCAGGGCTATGTACAAGGCAGAGCTGTMAGCTGCGTCTCGAGCAGCTGGCTGCACCCACCACTTACCAGCCCCAGGTYGTCTCCCCGTGAGCCCTTGTCACCTGATGCATCAAGAATACAGCTAGCAAATGTGGAGAGCTTCCAAGGGAGTTTCCTCCTCTTCTCTGTCCTTTCTCCTCCAGTCTGTATCGGATCTGTGGGCTCAGGGCATAGCAGGGAGGAGGAGAAATATTTGCGTTTTGTTGAGCTGTTACTAAGCCCGTAAGAAGAAAATATGTCAGGAGCTCCTGCAGTGTGGTTCCTGTGCTTGTCTTCTGTCCTGGAAATGGAGAGGGGGGAGTTGTCATGGGGTGCAGCTTCTGGTGCGCTCAGAAAGGCTTTGGGGAGTCTTGCCACTTCATTTCTCCGTGCTGCACTTTTCCYACCTGGGAAGTGGGAGGAGTGGATAAACTGCGTAGCAAGAATTTTATGAGGTTGAATTTCATAAGCTTGGTTGGTAAGCTGTGTGGAGATACTCAGAGTGAAATTACTGTATAAATGGCAAGTAAATAATTATTGTTCCAGCACTTTGTTTTCCAAGACAACTGAGAGTTAGGTGAAGTAAACTTCAGAGCTGATGTGTCACTAGAAAATAAAAAATGGCTGAAAGCTGAGGAGCTTATTGAGCCAAGCTGTGATAAATTAACTGAATTAATGCAAAGCAGTGGCAAAATGTTGCCACATTTGTAATTMCTTATTTACAGACATGAGGGATTGTGAAATTAATGTCAAAAGTAGGATATTTGCCAAAGAACGTCTTTGTACCATTTACTTTTCTTTAMAGGAAAATAGTCGGTGCTTCAAAATGTGATAAAAATGTAATGTCATCAACATGCGAAATACCACAAAATGAAATAGAGTAAAATTTTAATGTGCAATTTTTATTCTCTCATGCTTGTTTCTTTTATAAACAGTACTAAAACACAGATTTACTAGTCGTGTAAATTAAAATCATTACTGCTCTCAGAGGTTTGGCTCTTTGAAGGGTTCTGGATAGTCRAGCCTCCAAGTTAGTAATCAGGTGTTGCCTCAATGATATGCAGGTGTGTGTTTGTTGAGTGTTTTACTGGGGCTGCCTAAGCTACGAGATGAAAATGCAGTAAGTAAATACTCCAGCACAAGGAATGAAATTATTACAGGAATTCTAATRGAAATCAAGAAACTGTCTTTTCTGCAAATAATATGGGGTTATTGGCAATGGAACATTTCCCAACCAACCTTTAATTTGACCTATCAGTATACAAAATTAGCTTGTTTGAAGTATGTTATCACATCTCCAATTTCATTTCATCTGAGAGGGGAAAAAAAAAAGATGCAGTACAGCTAGAGGGGCCTGGTGTGCTGTGCATGGGTTTTCAATCAGCTGCGCAGCTGCAGTGCGCATCCCTGCTTCTTCTGAGCTGTGCTGAAGGAAGGAAGGGTGCCCAGTGCACAAGGAGTGTAACAGCTTTCTGTTGCTTCATTTGCTCCCTCTTCAGTTGCAATATGAGTAAATACAGGTTTCTGGGAATGATGGCAATCAGATGGAGRCTACTGTATCTGACAGTTGGAGCAAGAGTGAGAAGCAAGATATTGATACCAGCATGTCAGCTTAATATTCAKGTGGAAAAAAGTGTGTAGAATCTGCAGGAACTGGCTGCTGGGCCACTTCTATCTGGCTGTATCACTGTATGTGTCATTTTATGGTGCTGCTTACCAGGATTTTTCATAGAGACAGCTATATCTGCAAAAAGAAAATAAAAATACTAGGAGTCAGTGAGGTTTTGGTGATTACGTACTGTGAGGAGGTAGTATTGAATGCTACATGATTGGCCAATTTAAAAACTAAATGGATAGTTCCAAGAAGAAATTAGGTAGTGCACGCATCAATAACATAAATGTTAATCTCTCTCTGTAGATGAGCTTTAAACATCCTCTGCTCTTCTGAATATTTGCACGTTATGTCTTAGTGCCAGACAAATGTATTTGCTATTCTCCCTTCGTTATTATTATTATTATGTGATTATACAAAAAGCTGTCTGGATTTTATAGCCTCCAACTCTGCTGCCAGCACTCTCTTAATTAATTCTGTCATCTCTGTCGTACAGTGCTTGAGTAGAGGATGCTCAGGAAAGCAGTATTGTAGACTTTCAAAACCATTACTGTCTTTACTGGCTGCTCATTGTCTTGCCCTGTTATTGCTTACAGGGGAGAGCAATGCTGTGTCTGTAATAAG
The DNA here is from genome assembly GCF_003343005.1 of Rhea americana. Lineage (NCBI taxonomy): Eukaryota > Metazoa > Chordata > Aves > Rheiformes > Rheidae > Rhea > Rhea americana. The sequence goes on along the minus strand of NW_028186867.1, from coordinate 595,863 downwards.
TTTGGCGGTGGTATTTTTCCCTCTTTTATTGACAAAACTTGATTTATTAATGCTGTATTTATACTTCATGGTGAGATGCACAGTCAGTAACTTGGTGTTACTTTTGCCTCTAGCCTCTATGGATAGGGCCTGTATCTGTGTTGCAGATTAATTCCCAGAGCTAATTGAATCTCATGAAATGTGTTTTCTGAGTGGCTTAGCTGAAACTTGTGAAGCATGCAGTATCTGTAAGTGCTCACAGTGTTTCATCTTTTGGGAACAAATTAAGTCACATTTCCTTAAAAAAAATGGTTGTAAGAAAACAATATGCATTTGGTGAATAATACTTATGCCTTGAGGTGATATACTGGCAGTGGTTGATGACAAGAACATTCAAGTGTGGATCAGTGGATCTGCTTGAAATGTTCCAGAGTTTTGAAAAATAATCCATTAAAAGATTCTTTCCCTATTCAGCTCCTGTAGCTTCCTTTTTCAAAACTAGTTAGTTCAGAAGACATCAAGTATAAATGTTGGGGCTTTCATTCACATGCTGACACATTTCTGAAGCAGGAATGTTTGTATGATCTCCCCTAGATAAATAATATTTGTTTTGAAGACTACACAGGTAACTATCAGATAGGTGGTTGATAGTGCTTGCAGAATAATTTGCTTGCAAATTAATTCATATCATCCACGAAAAACACTAATAATGCATTTAGCTGAAAGCTATATGCATACAATCTTTCAAAACTGTCTAATGACTCAAGGCTTGCTTTAAATTTCCAGTTTTTTTTCTTAACTAGATAAGGATCTTAGATAATATATTAGTTCACCATAATTGTTTTATTACAATAAAAGTCTATCTGGAGGATATTATTATCTTTTGTTACTCTGCTTTTCCATGTAATCCTACTTCTGTCACTTTATAGAAACTAATATAGAAGGGGTTTTTATGACATTCATAAGACATGAGTTTGTTTTGACTACGAAGAAGCCTTATTTGCTGATACTGACTATTAGCAGTTTCAGATGTTGGCACATTCTCTCTAGCACATTCTTGTATTCAGTCAGACTTGAATATATTTTTTATGAGACCCACAAGATCTACTGTTTTTGACTTCTGMCCGCAAACAACAGCGCTGAGCCCCAGCTGCCCTTGGTAACAAGCATCTCTTATGCACACGCTTTCCTTTAGTCTGCTCCTTGAGCAAGGTGGTTTAGCAGTACTTCATCCATCTTTGACGACCCTCAGTTAGTGTTGTTTTTGATTCCTCCTTGCTTTGGTTTAAGTTAACATTACTTTTTCTGTGTGAGCTACTGAGGTGTTTTTGTCACTAACACGAAACAAAGCCGTGAGCAATATTCCCAAGATGAGCTCTGGTCCTGGGGGCGTAGCCTTCGTAGAGTCCCTCTGCGATGAGTGCAGAGACGAGGCCGTTCCACCACAAAAACATGTGCTCCGTGTTCCTGCTCTGCCTTGCCCCTGGAAGAACGTTTCTCTCTGCCTCTCCATTGAGAGTGCAGGAAACCTCATGAGATGACTCCTCGAAAGCTAGTTCTTTTGCCTGTTTCCCAGYGTGTTACTTTGTGGTTAAAAAGAAGAGAGATTTGTAAGAGGATGCTGAGAACACTGTGACGTGAAGTCAGCATGCTGATCGTATGCCGATTGTTGTCTCGTGAACGTAACGTATTTGCTGCAACAGAAACTGTTACGTTGATTTTTATACCCTGCAGTGCATTAAACAACCATATTACTACAATTTAGAAAAAAAAAATAGTAAGTGAACAGTCAACTCATGTTTTCTTTTCCAAGTCTCAGCTAAGTTAAAAATACATAATTTCAGAAGAGGTTGTGTCAAAGAACTCCTAAGGAATCATGATTTTCAGTATTTTAAAATACCTTCACAATGGAATTATCACTTGCAATTCGAAGAATTTGTGTCTGAAAAAATGCCAACAGCAGAACGTGGGAATGTTTACTGCAAAAACTTCTGATGCTTTTTTCCTCTTAAAAAAAAATCTGTATTTTAGTTGACTAGGAGTGGGACTATCCATATTGTGAAGACTGTTTGCTTTTCACTATGAAACTTAAAATTACTGTTTTAAAGAAAGAAGATGTCTTGCATTACAGACCTATGCTTTTTATTTTACTATTTTTCCTTTAGTTGTTTTAAAATATAGAACTGTATAATATTGCTGGTGTATTCCAGGTGCTACACCTCAAGAAAAAAAACATGATTTCAAATTAGATTTTAAAGAAAGAACCTGAGATTCCAATGTGCTATTAAGGTTTATGTGCTGTTAGGGTTTTTTTTTTATAGAACATTTATTAATAAAGAAAGAATTTATAATGATACGTGGCATTAATCTTGTAAAGCACCTGGAGTTCATCTAAAAAATATATTAATGAAAGTTTCATAAATCTTAGGAATTAAGGGGTTGTTGACTTTGCTAGAACTGATGTTAGATCCAGAAAAATATTAAACTGACCCAAAAATACATTAGATCTTGCTCATATAAGACAGTAGCATCAAATAAGCACTTGGAACTGAAGATTTTCCAGGGAAAATTGTTTCCCTCCCTTTTCTTTTAATTGTGGGTGATTGAAAGCCCTAAACTTTTTGAAGCAGTCTTGCCATAATGAGTTAGTTGATGGAACATAGACAATGTAATCAAAATGCTTTTCAAACTGTTCATAGCCTCCTTTTTTACCTTTTATTACATAAGTAATGCACATATAATAGAGAAGGGCATTAGTTTTCAGAAGTAAGTTTGTCTGGATTGTGCCGGGGTAAAGAGACGTATGAATTTGGTCTGTACAAGTCAGTTGGTATTGGGTAGATATTTTCCCTTGTCCCAGGGGAATCCCAGCAGCTCAACTTTTAATTCATTTCTCCCAGATAACAGAGAGTTGAGTGCATGTAAATAAGCAATCATAAGAACTAGATTCTAATGCAGTTTTCAAAATTTGGTGGAGAGAAGTCAGTGAAGTATTATGTGTCTTCYGTTTTTACATGACCATTCCTTTCTTACTAATGTGTTCCAATTTAGTCTTCCAGTTGGAATAACAGGATAAGGTATGTGTTTTGTGGAATACCTGCCTCTCTGTACTCTCTCCTGTTCTGAATTGCATAACAAGCAATCTATTCTTCATGCTCAAATATGCTGGGATTAATATTTAGGAATAAATTCTCATATTTCATTATGTGATAAAATATGCCAGGTTTTAATCCCTGAAATTCATATGCTCTAATACTTTCCTTTTTTTTTCTTTTTTCTTTTTTTTTTTTTTTTTTNTTTTTTTTTTTTTTTTTACTTTTTTTCCCCCCCTTTTTTTTAATCAGGGATTTAAGGACAGAACAAATTGAAGTGGGTTTGTCTCTGCTGTTCTGGGTCAGGAGGAAGACCAGTTTGTTCATTTGTCTTCAGTGGCAGCATATTATAGGCACCCTCTCTAGACATGAGACTGCTCATGTCTTTGGGTGTTGTGTCCCATATTAATAACTTTTAAAATATTTAGCAAGAAATTGTAGTATTTTGTTTGGGACAATTTTTTACTGACTTCTTTGAGCAGCTTCAGAATGGAAAAGATGCAGTGTGGTACATGTGAATAAGATGGGTAACCGAAAGCATAATGGAATAAAGAATATTTTCATGATAAAAAGAAATCTAAAAATGTTTGATATTCACCCAAAGGATGTGGCACTGTCTCTTAATTAACATAACATTTGATTTTTCATGCAACATTACATTGATCTGTTCCAACTTAGTGAAAAATAGGGAAAAAAGAGGCCTACACTGAAACACAAGGTCTATTACGTTGTTATCTGAATTTTAACTGTAATTTTGCAGCATGAAGAGATAGCTAATACAGACATGTAAGGAAAGCTTTCCAATGAGCTGACACAAAATTGTTGCTACCAAATAATCAGAGTAAACTTACACTTTTTACACAGATGTATTAGTGCCTTCAGTACCATGTTTCTTGAAAATATTGTTATGCTTGGGGTGGAAGGTGAAGTTGGAAAAGAAAGAATAACATGAAATTGAGAAGCTTGTGCGTTTTCCTGTGCAATGGGTACTGTTTGTATATTGATATTGAGAGCTGAATTATACTATATAATCAAATTCAAAATAACTCAGCTTCCAGCTCATTTGCTGTAATCAGAGTAGAATTTGATACAATGAGTTTGTCTGGTTTCTAGGCAGAAAGTAATTTGGAAATACTACGTTTTATTTGGCAGATTTGAAGTGTTTGAAAAAGTTGACAAGGTTTGGCGTCTAAGACTGTTTTTTCCAGATGACATCAGAAGGACATGCGTGAGGGTTATTCTGTCCTTCCAACAAAGAGACTATTAGCAGWCTTGGACAAATTTCATCAACTGTTGGGACAAGCAATATTAAGATTCCTCACTGAAGACACTGAAATTGAGCCCTACATTTTAAGAAGAGAAAATGTATAATCTTTGAGTAAGATGTTTATATCTGCAGTCATTCTGTAACTTTGTGTCTAGAAGGAAGGATCTGAACTGAAACTTTCATAGTGTTTCTTGTCAAGATTTATGATACATAAATATTTTTAATATATGAAAACTCACTGGACTAGGATTTTCTTCCTTTTCTATCATTACATCATCTTAYACCCTCCTTCTCTGACTTACTGTTTATCAGAGACTACTCATGCCTGTTTCTTTTCAGCAGCATAGTGTAACTTGTATTTTTCCTCCATTTCTGTGCTTTATTCCCTGTTTTGACAGATCCATACTCTCATTTGGATATAAGTATTCTTCCTTCTTTTTACTACTTTTCTTTATGCTTCTCTTGGAGCTACCAACTAAGTCTGAGAACAGCACAATTTTCCAGATCTACAGTTATTAAATTTGCAAATTTTAACTCAGATTAGATTAGAAGCAAAGAAACACTGACTTCCCATAGATCCATGCTGAGATAACAACATCAAATTATTTTACCTTCTTCATCCCTTACTCTGTCATCGGTCACCTGGTAAAGTGTTAGAATTACAACAGATCTCCTGATTTGGCTTCTTGCATGGAAAAAAAATTGCACTCATTGCTTTCTTCATTGACTCTATATTTTCTGTTTCATCTGCGCTTATTTTTAAAGGCCTCTAGATTTGATTTTCAATCTTGAAGTGACTCCAGTGGCTAATTACCCGTTTTATGATGATAAAATGTGGCCCTCATTCTTCATTTGAATGTATTTAGCTACCATTTCCAGACCACTGATTCTCACTACACTGATTAGACGTGTCATCAGAAGTTTCTTCAGGAACGCGTCTATACTTCAAAACAAAATGAAACAAAAAAACAAACCTTAAATAATGCCCTCTGCTTCCCTCCTCCCYCCCCCCMAAAAAAACATACTGGAGTCTGTTACTGCTTTACTTTTTACTTATATCTATTTTGTTAATGGCTGCAGTTATTCACATTATACATAAAAGTATTTTGGGTTTTGTTTTGAACATAGGAAGGTATCTGATAGGCTCCAAAATAATGAGGTGTCTTAGATCTTCTGCAGTTCTTGAAAGTGATCAGTTCTTTAATGTTTGTGTTGATTCTCTCTGAGAAACATCTATCTGCTGAAACTGATAGTACCTGCCACCCTACCCCTTATGTTGGGGGTGCATTATAAATCAAATTATTTTATTAGGCTTGAAGGTTCTCCAGTTTCTCTTCTGCTATCTGCCTTTCATTTCTGTCATTGATGCCACTATAACAAGTTTAGTGCCAACTAAACCAAGTAAATTCTACTGTTTAATAAAAGAGAAAATGAGAAATATTGTGCCCTGAGGAGTATTTCCGTTTCTAATTCCTTTCCAAGGGAAGATGTCTCCTCACTCTCTACTACCCCGATAAAGAAAAAGAATATAGAATGGCGAAGATTAATATCAATTCTGGTGCATCTTTCAACAGTTTCCCTCAACTTGGAAATAAAAATCTTGCCGATCATATTTCACACTTGTGCTGCTGCTTTTCTGTGCACCATCTCTGGCATGACTTCATGTTACTCAAGACAGCAGCTAAGTATGGTCCACGGACTGGCAAGGAGGTGGAGTTTGATATGTCTTAGATATGCTTTAGATATTTTCATATGAAAAGGGGGGAGTTGTGGATGAGGAAAGGAGTAGAGAAGAGAGATTTTAAAATCTTGATCAGAAAGCTATATTACTAAAAAAAAAAAAAAGACGACRACGACGACTCTCCAAAGTGCTTCTATAATAAAGCAGCCTCCTTTTATACATAATCCACAGAGAATTGATTAACAGGCTTCAAATACGTACCYATTCTGAAAGTAGTACAGTGATGTTGCTGCATTTTGATATGGCTTGGTGCTTTCTAACTGGACCTCTGATCTTCTACTCAATAAACTGAAAAATAAACCAAGGTATCAAAAGATACCTGACAGTGTAAGTGTTTCATCCACCATGAGGCAAATTATGCTTACCATAAAGCTGATTCTATGGAGAAAACTGAATGCAAAGCTCTGGTTCAGTGCTTTGGGATTCTGGAAAACAGGTCTTGAGGGCAGCTCTCAGGGAAGGATACATATATCCTCTTCAGTGACAATTGCAGTAGGTATTTATTCTTTGGGGTTTTTTTGTTTTGAACGAGGAGTTAGAAACTTTGCAGTCATAGTTATTTGCTTCCTGTCCATCAACTGTATTTGCAATGTTGTAGGCAATGTTGCATCCTTTGCTGTGTTCCACACATCTCTCATGTGATGTGACCAGAGGTTACTGATTTGTGACCACTGCAAAGTCTGGTCACTGTCCATGCAATGCTGATGTTGCCAGAGCCTGTGCTAGCCCTTCAAGCTGAATGTAAATGAAGTATATTACATATAAAGTATGTATGGAGACTTTGTCCTTGTGGGATCTGAGTATTGTCATATTGTCTGAGTATGAGTCATTTGTTCCTCCTTATTGACAAACATAGTTAAAAAATGTACAGTTAATCTGTTCAATTTCAATGTACAATTTAAGGATCCAAAAAAGTGATGTTTAGCAATAGCTGAAATAAATATTGAAATAGTATTTCCTGACATTTTTAAACTCAGTAGCTTCAGGATTTTTGCTGCCATTTCTCTGTAACTGAGCAGTGATTCTTGACCCCTCAGAACAGGACTTTGCTGGCRTCTGATTTCCTGGAGCTAGCCCGTGGGAGCTGGCTGTGGGCCCAGTTCACAGGTCAGCGTCTCATCCTCTAGCTCATGGCCTGGCCAGTCAGCCCCCAACCCAGGATTTTGCTGGGTCTGGGGGTGAGGGTGAAATCACGGCACATAGAATAATACCTTGAAAAGTGGACCTCATTCATTAGGGCAGGGATTAGAGCCACAAACTGTAAACATGCCATTTTGTAACAGGAGCCCTAGCAAGAGTTGGAGCGTCCTAATATGTATCTGGATATCGTTTCACTTTCCTTTCTATGCAAATTGAGAAATCAAAGGATACTCCTAGGCATTCCCCCCACCTGTTCTTTCTCCCTAATTAACTTGAGTCAAATGATTTTAAACTAATTTAGGATCTGAGTTAGAAGTGAAGAAGCAAGGAGATAYTTCTTATGTACTGAATCCAGTGATGTTATAAATTGAGTATTTTTCTGGCTGAAGCTGTTCTGCTTTTCATATGCTAATGCTGGTTTAGTTTTTCTTGACTGTCTGGCGCTTCCAAGTAAAATGAATTAAAAACATTGCAACTGTGCTACCTTTAGGAGGTGCACTATGTAAGTAGATCTTAACAGCTGATGATGTCTGTCTTACCTATGTCACTAAATTCATTTTTTTTCTTAAGAATGCACAGATATCAGATGTAACCTAGTAATACACCTAGTAATATAACTGATGGTGGACAGAGAATGGAGTGGTAGGATTTCACCGCACTGACAATTTTGGGACCGTAGTTGTTTGTATTCCTAAATCAGTGTATTTTGGTTGCTGGTATTTGCTGTGTTTATGAATTTCATGCCACCATATACAGAGTACAAAAGACTAAAAAACTCAACATGCTGTAGTGAAAAGTGTGCATGGGTAAACTGCTTAACTGATACCCAGTAATTTTGCTCTGTTTAGCTTGTTTCTCCCCTATAGAATAGACTGGTACCTCGTTTTCACTTCCTTAGATTAAATAGACTACTTCAGGACTTAGGCTAAATAAGCATCAACATTAACCACCTGAACGTAACAAAGAAGAGGCATGGAATAATTTCTGATAACTCATGAACGCTATCACTTGTTCCTATTTAGTTTGAAAAATGTGTTCTGGTTAGAGAAGTGAAAATTAGGTGTCTGGTTCCTTTGACAGTGGATGATGTGTTTTTTCTCTAGAGGTGGTGGTAAGCCCTCTCAAAGGATGTAATGAGTAAGAGAGAACTTTCCTCTGGGGGTTGCCTGCATATGGTTCTGCAGCAGGTTCGTGAACTAAAGTAACAGTAGCCTTTAGAAAGCTTATACTGGTAAAATTTCAAGATAAATAAGACATGTCATATCTTGTAGACACTGACCTACAGCTAATTAAGAGTACTTTGAACATATTTGATTATTATTTTTGATTGGATTAATCTTTCAGATTAATGATTAATCATTTCAGATTAAGATTKTCTGTTTAAATGATGTTGAAGTATCTTGAAGTTTCCTCCTTCTGGGAAGGGAGAACAGGAACTAAGGACAGCTGATGCTGTTTGTTTAGGGATCCAAGTAGTAASTCATGATGCCATTTTCTAGCCTCGGATTTTTTTTTTCTTCTTCTTCTTCTTCTTTTTTTTATTCTGGAGTTGAACTGCCTTTCAAAATTCTATCTTCCCACTGGCTTCTCAGGAAGACGAGCTCTGAATTGTAATGTTTTGTAGCTCTCTGCCATGTCCCATTCGAGTGTAACACTCCTGTAACAACGCTCAGTTTCTGCAGCCCTCTTGCAGAAACAGTAAAGATGGGTTTCTTAAGGAACAAGCTAGGATAAAATGTGTGTGTGTATGTGCATACTTTTGTGTGTTTGGAGTGAAGGAGAAGTGGAAGGAGATGATAAAGTGAACCTGAATCATCATTTCTCTCACTCAAGGACCAAAGGATGCCACCAATTTATCTTTAAAAGCCTGATTGATTGGAATTTTAAAACCACATTTTATCAATTTGAGATGATGAAGCAGACCCCAGTGATCTGGATGACTCAGGACCTAGAGTAATTTGATGAAGTCTGAGCTGAGAAGGAAACCTTTGTAGCTTAATTCCGTGTTACTCAGGAAGCACTATTTGTAGYTTTCTCTGGAACATCTCTAGCATCTTGGTAAATGTGAGCACTTCTCGAAGAAGGCTGCTGTTTGAAAGATGGGTCCTGAATTAGCTTGAGAGTGCTGGAATTCATTCAAAAGAGGGAACCACAATATTTGGAAGCAGGTGAAGAATTCAGAATAGTGAAACCAGCATGTGAGTGAATTGGGAGTGAAGTAGCAGAGAAAGGAAGCAGACACTGTTCACAGAAAACAGGAAACTCTCCAAATAAGCAGAGCATGGTGAAATGAATCTGTGAAAGAGGATGCACTACACCTGGCTGTGGCTATGCGAGAAGCCATTAGGACAGGAGATCAAGAATCAAATACCATTACTGCGGTGAGAGGGGAAAGAATCCATCTAAATAAAACCCACTGAGAAAATTATCAAAGCAGCCAAAATTACAGTGGCAAAAGAGAGCTTCATAAAGCGCATAAACAGAGAGYAAGACTGTGCCTCTAGGCTAGTGCTTGTATTTAGTGGAAGTGTTTAGCTTCATCGCCTCGGGCAGTGTCAGAGGAAGAGCCGAGACTTGGAACAAATGTGTGTTTTTCCTGCTCTCCCTCCCGTGCAGCTGCGTCTCAAGGGAACGGATTACGCTTCCCTGCGGTAGGAGAGGTGGCACAGAGGTCGGTTCCCCCGCTTCCCCGGCGCTCTTTATTTGCTTGCTCCTTTGCAGCCCTCAAAGCGGGCTGTGGTAAGGGAGGAAGGAGGACCGAGCTCCCAGGCTCCTCAAGGTTCGTGGCAGGCAAGATGCCGGGTGGAGGAGGGAGAGGAAGGTGGCTGAGACAGCGAAGAAATATAGTCAGGGATTATCACGTTATGCATCTGTGCCATCACAAATTGTTTTGTGCACCAAGCAAGTAACGAAAGATGTAAGAGGGGCGGCAAGGGAAATTTGGTGTCAGATGAAGTTGATGTTGTTTGAATGGAGAAAGACAGCGTTTTATAACGCCGTGTGCAGCAAAGCACATGAGGTAAATATGCCAGTAAATTGAGAAGCGCTTTTCCTCCCCAACAGACAGTAAATATTAATGAAATTACAGGTGATGTGTGCGCAAACATACACACAGAAGAAAATATAAAAGGAAGTAGAGCAGTTATAAAAAGTACCCTGGAAGAGTGTGATGGCTGGCTTCCCAGAGCTTGTTGGGGGGAGGGAAGCGGAGGAAAATGCAGAACAACAAAAGAAAATCACAACAGCAAACTCCCAAGGAAGTGGGAGACAAGAGACTGAATAGAAATTCCCATGATACCCTTTTTAACAGATAAAAGGGAAYGTGTGGTAACAAGCAATATGGAGGTTTGATCTCTTTGCTGGTGATGTTTTTATGATTGATTTAGGGCAGTTCTTTTACGGAGACTGTGATGGGACGTTTTGTGGCTTCGCCTGGAAACCAGTGCTCAAGGGCCAGAAGCTACATGGGAGCAGCTTTTTGCCATTGTGCAGAGAGCTCAAAACTTAAAATTGGGGCTTAAAACTAGTTTAGAGTCCAGGGCTAGACRAGAAGGAGAATGACCATTTTAGTTCAGCGGGTGCCCCATGCTGAAAGACAACTGCCTAACCCACTAGTCCTTGACGGAGGRTGGTGGCCTGGAGAGCAGAACTGGACAGGAGGCATTTTAGTTTAACTGAAACCCAACACTGCCAAATGCAAACTCATATTTGGCCCTTGTCCGGAGGAGAGTTGAGTTCAATTAAGTCTCTGTTGAGTGTGTGCTAAGCTCTTGCACTTCCAAAAGAAGGCTGATGCTTTCAAGTCCTGCCTGTGGCTGTCTCCTGCCAGCCCTCAGCTGGGACTCAGCTGGTGCTGGCAGCTTCTTACTTTTCCCACAGCGTTTGTACCAGTGCCAGATGAGTGGCCAGCGAGGAGGATTTTGCCTAACCTGTTTAAGCCGGGAGGAGAGGGTTGTGGAGGGCTGCCATCGTTTGCCTCCCTTTGCAGGTAAGCCAACGGGAATTGGGCTTTCTCCTGGGTGCTGCAGTGTGACACAAAACRTTGTGCAGGTAGCGACAGCCACAGAAGGGGGGTCAGGGCAGCAGACAGCAGGTGAGACACTCTGCGGCTCCAAAACCATACAAAACTGTCAACCGAAGAGGTGTTTTGGTGGTTGTCTTCCTTCTTAAAGGCACTATTTCAAAAATTATCCATTTTAGAAGGATGGGGCATTTTTTTTCACCATAACTCTTTAAGAGCTGTGTGACAATGGCATACAGAAGTAGCAGAAGTTGCTACTTCTGTTAAACAGGGACTTTTTACAAAATGTTATTGTTTCTACTGTTAGTTCTTAATGAAGGACTTTCATATCACTTATATTTTTGATATTTAATTGTAAATTTTGTTGCAAATTATGCCTTTTAAAAATCCTTTGGCATTATCAGTGACAATGGTTGGCCAAATTATTAAAAAGTGTGTCTGAATCTGAGAGCAAAAGTCTTCTGGATGAGGAATTTTAAGGTCTAAATTTCAAACTATTTCTGGGGGAGAAACGCATCAAGTTGCCGCTACTCCGTAGTGCAAGCTGATATGCTTCACTCTTTAAATCCTTTCCTCTGCAATTCATCCAGAAAGAAGAAACTTCAAAGTCTTTCTCAGTAGCTGAAAAGATACCAAGATACTGCTTTGAACAGGAACTTAAGGGAGCAACTGCAAGAAGTTTGCTACAGGGGAATCAAGGAGAGTCTACAAGGATTTACAAAAAAGAAGTCACAAATAGTTTCTTATAAAAAGTTGGACCTTACAGGGTATGATATAGAAAAAATTACAACTGTAGTGGGGCAGGGGTATGGTTAGCGTGTAGAGCCTGCTTGTACTTCAGGGCAGATTTTGCTTCCACGTAGTAGGACTGCTGTATCACTAGCAAGGAACCTTTGAGAGTGCAGTACTCAATTACACAGTGGCTTCACACGTGAATTGGAAGAACTGGAGCCTTGAGCAATGTTGACTGAAAAGAACAGGTTGTGCAGACTTACTAATATGTCTGTTTTCCTTTTGATTTGATTCTGTATTTTTCCATTGCTAGCCAAGTGATGCAGTATTTGGATGCTCTGATGCCTTTCTGATATCTACTTGAATTGAAATTTTACATGCTTTGCTAAAATAGGTGGTAGACCCCATGCAGCTTTTAGGAAAAGAAGCAGTATGTTTAATTTCCTGAGCTTTRGTAAATAGAAATTGGAGGTAATTTTTTGCCTTTCAATCTGTGATTTGGGGCAATAGAAGTAGTTTTTCTGCTTTGAGACCTGAAAACTGCTTTTAGTATCGAAATAGAAGTTTTCATTAAAAAAGTGAGATTCTAGAAACTTCAGTTAAAAGAGAAAATCATGAAACTTAGAATAAAATCATAGGGCTTAGTCCTAAGATAATGAAATCAGGAATAAGAATGCTACTAGTAGAAAGACACAAGCGTGTGGGTGAATTGAAGTGTGATAAGAAAACAAAGAACACTGCAAGATGTGTATTTGCAATACTTCATTCATGTGTAGCATTTTATTTTTTTCTGCATTCCTCCCCTTTTTTACATGCAGCTATATATGTTTATTCATTCAGTGGTCATAAAATGAMTAAAGAACTTAAAATCTTTGAGCACACTAAGTATCTGACAGAACAAGGGATAAATAAATCATGTTTACGTATTTTGGCAGGAGTATAATCTCATATGATGTCCTGTAAACTTGTAGGTATTGAAATGTTAGTATTAATGCCACAGTAGATCAGAAAGACCAGTTTGACAAACATTGCTCACTGCCTACTTGCATTTCAAATATGCCTATGTGTCTGCCTGCCATGACAGAGCTGATGAAAGGGGAAATTGCCTTGTGGTGACTTTTAAGAGAACAAGTTTATTTTCTAAACAGTATCTTAAATATTTTACTTTTGAGAAGAACAAAAAAGTATATCCCCTCAGATATATGCCTGTTTACCTGGTTAGGAATGARCATCCTTTTCATGTTGAAGGTAAGTCGACTTCATGGCTTCAGGACTCCTGAATCAACTGTGTTTACCCCAGCAGTCGAGCGAATGCGGTTGCAACTCAACTTGACAGTCTGTAAATATTTACCATCCAAAMGCAATGTATTGTTTCTTTGTGCTGTCAGTTCTGCAGAACTAATTTTACACTGCGTGAGATGTTAATGTAGACAGCAACGTTTCTGGGCACGTACTGCGCTCCGAAGCCTGCAGTCTGAGCATGTACCTGTGGTAGCGTTCAGAGCTCTTCCTGCAGAGCTGGGTGTAGAAAGCGAAAAGGCCAACGGTACCTTGGGTTCCTGCTGTTCCGTAGAGTTCAGCAGCTTCACCGAGGTTGCACCGAGGTGGTGGGGATYGTCACCAGTCATAGCCTGGGGGTAAAATCTGCCTCCATGGAAATCAGCAGTAAAGTTTCCATTGGTTCAGATGGGATTAGGATTTCCCCATGTCTTTAATAACAGGTTTGTAAAGCTGTGGTTGCAACATTTAAGTGCTGTCCTYCAAAGTGCGTTTTTAAAAACTGCATGCTGTCGTTTGAGAACAGAATACAATCCGTATTGTACATACATTACGCATGAGAAATAACAATTTTATATTAATTTTAAAAGCTATTTATATCAAAATTTATTCTACTGGTTGAGTTGGTGCTAAATGGAAGATCCAAATGTGTTAAGGTATGACCTTTAAAAAACAAGATTAGTGAAGTCAGTTAGCTGTAATGTCAGTTAGCTGATATACTCATTTATTTGAAAATGCTTAATTTAGTCTCAACTTAATTAAACTTAAAGACATGTTTCTAAAATCTGGGCCTGGGTCATTTTAAATGTAGATTCATCTTTCTAAATCATTGCAATGAGATTTTAAAGATACTGAAACATCTAAAGATTCAGGTGGACTTCAATGGGAATATCAAAAATGCTACAGTGAATAACTCCAGTTACTAGGCACTTTTTTGCCTGGTTTATAAATAACTAGGCACTTAGAATGCATATAAATTTCCGAATGCCTTTAAAGTAAGCAAGCTGTCAAGCTCTGCGTTGTGTTGTGCCTCAGAAAGTAGGTGGGAGAATTAATACGTTGAAGAAATAAAAATAGCTCCATGAACTATCAGAGAGTTCTCATGGATTAAAAAAAAAAAAAAAAAAAAAAAAAAAACAGATAATAAATCTGAGGCCTTCAGCCCGCTATCCCGCGATCTGGGCCAACGCTTGGCGGGAGCGAAGGATCTTGGCGAAACGGCCTCGCTGGCAGCGGCGGCTCCCTGAGCGGGTTGGCACGGCTCTTAAATAGCGTCTCCGCTACGCCGGCAGCGTGGGGCTCGGCGCGCGCCGGATCAGTCGGAGKCAGCCGGATTACCAGCCAAGATTTCGGGATAAGAGAGTACGTTCGCTTTGTTCTGTCAGGGAAAGAAYTAGAAAGATTTGCAGCGGTGGAGACATCAGTGCGAAAGGATGAAAGTTGTTTCTCACGCGGTTCTAAAATCAAACTTGGTAAGGGTTTCCTCGGTTTCTTCTGTGTTCGGAGTAGCCATTTCAGATAGGGTGTATTAACACAAGAAAAAACCGAAAGGATAGCAAGGATGAGCTGTTACCTAACGGCTTCTGTAAAAGAAGAGGTTAAGTAACTTAGGGCCCGCAGCTGGGAGAAAAGCTGGCTTGAAAGGACCGCTATTTCTTCCGAAGTTTTGCAGCGAGTTGCTCCAAGAGATGTGGTGAGAGGGCCTTTCCTACTCTCATGTGCGTCCCGGTCCCGTGGCAGCTCAGCCTTCCTCTGGGCCCGTGGGGACGGCCTCCTCTTGCCGCCTCGCCGCAGCGAGGGCTTCGCTCTGAGCGGCTGGCCAGCGGGAGCTGAGCACTTTCGTGTACTCCCTGCGGCTGAAGCTCGCTGGCTTACCTACATCTCCCGTTTATTTCCACATTCCTCCCCTACTCTCTTTTTGGCGTGGAACAAAAATGGCGTGTTCTCACTGAATGATCTTTAATGCAATACTTTGCTAGCTTTGCGATACCTTTTGTGCTGGGAATGTCTCATGGAAGCCAAACGTGGTACAGCTGATGGTGAGATACGTACTAGCTAGGTGAACAGTTTCCCTCCCATGCGCTCTTGGGTATAAGTCTAAACCCGGTTTAGAGGCTATTTTCCGAAGTCAGTGGGGTACAGTAGTAGCTGGAACAGTGCAAGTATCACGTAATGAGCTTCTAACCAGCAAAATGTGGTAAATGGATATACATACATCATGTATTAAAAGAAAATACAGTGAAGGGTAGAGCTGGCCAGATGACTGTGAGCTTTACAATAGTAGTTGTTATGTAGCTACTGAAAAAAACTAAAATTTTTCTTTCTGGTGAATATAGTATCTGTGTACACTCTTGCTCTGATTTGCCTCTGATACTGTGCAGAATTGCATTCCTGTTCATAGGACAATTACTAGCAAGCTCTAAGAACTGCAAGTGTAGCAAATGTATGGTTTCAGAGAGCTAAATTGCATCTAAATGTGCGTGCGTGTGTACGTACCTCAGTTGGAACATGCAGTTACAAGCTACAACCAGATTTATTTTTATTACTGTAGGAAATCATCCTGCAGCACTACGAGCTAATGGCAGAGAGGAATATTAAACCTGTGTAAATCCCAGAGTCCCTCTAATTTTCTAAGGGCAGAGAAAAGAAACTTTCATTTTCCGTTGCAGGATCTTTAGGAACCTTGTCAGTGGTTCTAGGTAGATTAGCTGGCTCAGTTTTATTTCCGCCTGTACCCTTTTCTGTAGCTCTCACTTGCTGAGTGTGGGAGGGTGATGGTTTTCGGTGGCTGTCACAGCAGCAGTGCAGTTGCCTGTTCTTCACCAGGACATATCTCTACTCTCCTACCCAAGTGATTGCTGGTTTGTAGAACCAAGAATTGGTGCGAATTAGAGGAGGAAGTATTCGGGGATGTGGCTTTTTTTTAAAGACGCTTATCACAAGAAAGTTATTTACTCAGATACATAACTGGATGGCTTAATATCTGAAGATATTAAGGATTTAGATGACTAGAGTCTTAATATCCTAAGAGCTTTGTATGTAACAAGATCTTTCTGCTTGTATTTTCTCTTCTACAAGTTGTAAAAGCACCACCTACCTTTAGAGTGCTTTACAGATGATATACCAAATTAAAGGGAGGGGGAAAAAAAACATTTTACAATGTAAGTTTTTGGCTTGCAATTTTTATCTTCAAAAATCACTTAAGAGATTAATTAAAAAGTACTGATAGAAAAAAAAAAGGGGGGGGAGAAGGGGGGAGAGTATATGCCAAAGAATAGCAAAGAACAGAGTAAGCAAGTTTCTCTGTTTCTGTCTTTTCTTTAATG
This sequence comes from Rhea americana, assembly GCF_003343005.1. Lineage (NCBI taxonomy): Eukaryota > Metazoa > Chordata > Aves > Rheiformes > Rheidae > Rhea > Rhea americana. Next base: position 579,287 of record NW_028186867.1, on the reverse strand, counting down.
CTTACTGATAGAATTCAAACTTACAAGATTAAATCCAGGTAACTTAGTTTGCAGTTTAATACATTTTTTTTTTTTTTAGTAGTATTTTACATGAAATGCTTTCAGCAGGAGTTTGGACTAGATGACAAGGATCCCTTGTAATCCTATGAAGTGTTCCAGTTAGTAGCTTGCTGGATTTGCACTGCATTATTGCCCAGCTGTAACTTTTGCTGTGGACTGTGTAAAGTGAAAACGGACGTAGGTTAAAACTCATTTGTTTTAGGCAACTGATACCGGAAATCACATTCAAGTTAAACTCTGAACTTGGCTGTTAGTATTAAAGATACATGATGTAGGTAAGAGACCTTGAGACTACAGTGAAGAATACAGCCTGTAAAAGAGCATGATGGATGCAAACGATGACTGGGGATGAAATCTGCTGATTTTTCAGTGGAATAACGATGAAATATGTTGATTTTCCTTCTGCGTTTTTGACAGTTATTCTGACCCATATCTCTTGTATCCAAGGGTTGGCAGGACGAAGGCGGGAACATAAAAGTAAAGCATATATTGCTAATGTACTGGAATTACTTAAATCCTTGACTGTTTGATCATCACGGCATGGATAAAATAGTGCTTGGCCACTTCWGATAGCCTGGGAGCGAGATCTTTGGCAGAAGTTTAGATTTTGTGAGCCTCTGGAGTCTAGAGGGCACAAAAATGTATTTTAGCCCAGTTTAAAAGGTATGTAATGAATTGTCAATTCTAATAYGTTCAACTTTTGGATTAGCTAATGAATAAAATGTGATGTAAAATTTTATGTAAATTGTGAGCTAATAATCACAGAGGCAAAAAAGTTCAGATTTTTAATATGGCTTTGTAAACCCTAAAATTATATACTCCAGAAAAGTAGCTGTATAATAGATAATTATTAAAATATCTCTAGCACTTCTGTTCCARTGACAGACTATTTTATGATACAGTGCTTTAATAAGCTTAACATGAAATGATAATATACTTCAATTTTATTTTTTGTAAATCACAATCCCTCTGTTGCCAACCCAGGGTAACTTTAAAAGCTGCCTTTTCTGATTCATATTGGGAACAGTATTGTCCCTGAGATCTGAAATGTTTCAACTRCTGATAATCTAAAGCCAAAAAATACCTAATATTTAGATTGATGAAGTAGTATCTAAAAAGCAGCAGATTTTAATTCAAAGCAGACTGTCTCCGAAACTGGTAAGCTGATTCAATGATTGACTTTCTTGCTGTGTAGTAATAGTGCTATCAATTTACACCATTTGGAAGCAGAATTAGAACCAGTTTGACAGCGTAGCATATGTCTTGTCTGCTGAGAAAAGGTGCGGCCGGGTAATAATAGAAGTGGACCAGCAGGAGCTTAAGGGAAGACTATTAAATTCTGTGTTCTGCCAAATTTTACAGACTCGAATTTGAAGTAAAAAAATCAATAAGGATTGCTTCTTACTACAGTGTATTGTAAGCTTAAAATGTGATATAGAGCACCTCACTTGCTTGGCTCACATAGTAGCTGGTGGTGCCTCAAAGGATTTATTTCTACTCTGTTCAGACTTAGTTGCACAAGCTTCTCATCCATGAATATTATATTTGAAATTATTTCTAAGGAAGCCTAGAATTCTAAAAATGTAGCAATCTGCTATGTATATTGACTATAACAGGTAAATACTATTCCATTACTGTACACTGAAGTCAAGATGTAATTAAAATAACTGCTTAATTTAAAAGTCACATGCAAGTTTGTAAGTGTTTACCTGTCRAAACACATTTGAGATTACTCAAAAGAATAAAAAAAGTGATTTTCTCTGTCTTGATTTTCCATGTCTTTGTCCATGTCATTTTTTTTTTAATTTGTTTTGAAGTAAAGTGCACTCAGTTTTCATATCTTCCCAGRATAGAAGGTTAAACTAGCTTTACTTTCTGTGTGTGTTTTAAAATGGTAATAAGGAAAAGGTGGAGGGAGGAGCATGCAGCATAAATATCAGGAAAACRTGATCCTAAAATGACAGAAAAAGTTAGTGGTGTTCATTGTGCTGATATTCTAGGGCAGATGAGGTTCTTGTAAAATACTGACGTTTGCCCCCCTTTTTTTTTCTTTTTCTTTTTTCAAGACCAGTTGTAAGCAAAAAAATTCTTCCTTTACTTTCTGTCTTTCCATTACATTTTTTTCCCTTTCACAAGCAATTTTCAGCCCCTACCCTAGCAGTTTCTGATTTCTGTGGAGTTTTAGGGTACTACAGTTTCTATTGATGTGTGTGTGTGTGTTGAGGGATGGAGAATTTTCATGAAATATGTACGCCTTCAAGTTTTATAGCATAGAAATGGTCAGCTATGCAATAGGTGGTAAGAAAGCATATGATGTATTGTTGCATGTCTTTTATCTAAAATGTGGTTAAATTTTACACTATTGTCTCTCCAGTGATCTACTCTATACTACCATAAACTGACTGTTAGTACATTCAATAACATAGACAAGCATCTATACTGCAGGTATGGCAGAAATGGCAAAGCTCTTGTACTGGGCGCTGAAATGGTAGTGCAATAGCACAAGGCTGCACTGTAACTGGAATACTGGGTAGGGGAGAAGATGCAGCCAGAGTAGTGGTAACAACATGGTATCATTAAAGCAAAAAAATCTTATGTAGAGTATAATTCAGCATCTGATGATAGTTGTCATTTTGTCAGAGATAAATGTTGAAGATTGCATTGTATGAAAAATGAGAATGCACATAAAGTTTGTTTACTTGCTGTAGGAGGATGCTGGCTATGATATGGTAAGGTTTTCCAATGTGCAGTAGTTTGAGAGAAAACAAACCTATATTAAAAATGTTTTCTAGAAAATCCAGAAAGCAGTACCAGTAATCCACCCACTAATTGAGAAGGAGCCAAATGTTTCATACCCTTCATATACTTTTTGTTTTCTTTTGTTTATGTTTGTTTTTTGAAAAACTGAGTAAACCTAAGAAACCCTAAGATCAAAAACCCCATTAAAATAGAAAAGCTATCTTAAACACTTCAGTTTTTAGAGACTTTTATTTTCTTGTGTGTATCAGCATGAAGGTAAAGCAACCTGTGCAACAGAAAGTCAAAAAGCTTTTTGCAAACATCCAAGTCAAACGATTATTTTCCTATTAAGATACTTCCTGGTTTTTGCAAAACAAGATTTTGAAGAGGAAGGTAATTTCTTCAGCACTGTGAATCTCTGATGGGGTCAGTGTGCATTAAATGGAAAGTCGTGGCAATTTAAAGGAAAATATAATGGAGATTTTTGTTTTCTGTGTAATGGGGGCACACCTTTAATAGCACTGGAAATACAACAGAGGGGGAGAAGGAGAGGGAAATGAAGATAAGACACGTCAGTTAAAGAAAGGTARCAAAGGAAAGTGAAGTTAGTGGACAGTGGTGACTGTAGAGGATAGGAATGGGAGAACAGTAACAGTTTTTGTAGAAAGGAAAAACTGAGCTACTGCTGAGCAGGGAAGTGCAAGTAACAACTATCCTAATGGACAGGAGTTTAAAACTTACTGTGGAAGCAGAGAGGAGAAGGGAATTGCCCTGGATGCCCCTGGGAGTGATGAGACCTTCACTTGGTCCCTCGCCTGGAGCTAGTGGAGGTTGTCATTGAGGTCTGGAAGAGACTGCCGTTGCCACGCGTGGTTTCTTTCATCCCTTGTCCCGATTTGTTATTTGTGCCTGTGTCATCTTGTCGTGTAGATTTTTGATCCTGGGAACATACCGGTAAAGAGTGGCTATTTGGGGCATTGCCATGTGGTACTGAGGAGCTGTTTACCTAGCTGAAGGCAAAGCCATGGCCCCGAGGTACTTCTTCACTGCACTGTTTGCACATTATATCTGTGGCCACATTAAGTGGAACATTGGGAGGGAAGCAGAAGAGCAAGTGTGGAAGATGCRTAATAAAAATGTTCTAATTATAGCACAAAACTTGTCACGAAGTAAGATTATGTTGTTGTAGTCTCAGATTAAGAAGAGCCGTTCTCCATATAGCYGATAGTGTAACTGGTACAGTGTATGCTTTGAACAGCCAGTGGTTTTGTTCTGCACTGCTCTGCCCTGCTTGTGATACAGGCAGGAGCATGAAGTAGCATTTGTGCTGTGTGTGTTGTGCCTGATCTGGGGCAGAAATTCAGGACGAGCCGTAAGATGAAATGCGTGGCAACACTATTCTGCCTTGGCCCAGAACATGGCTGTATGTTGCGAGATTATCGAGGCAGACAGATGACACAGGGAAAAATATTTTTGTAGCACTTGGTTCTCATGTTTTAATAACTTAAATAAGAAAAGCAGTCTCAGACAGTAATCCTGCCTTTAACATTTGTCTTAATTACAAACTCAAAGCTTCACACTCACTTGTAGGGTGTTATTCCTCAGGTTTCTTTTAACTGAAGTAGAGTTTCCAGCAGTTCAGAAATACTGCATRTTTATATRYGAATTAAAAACCTCTTAGTTCCTCATCCAGCAGAAGACTTAAAAGCATGCAGATCTGCAGTATGTGAAAGGTGTTTGAATTTGTCAGTATCTGAAGTCGTTAAAGTTCCCTCCCATACACGGGTGATTTATTAGTAGCAGTCCCAGTATGAATTTTTTTAGTGTAGTGTGATGGATCTGGGGCAGTTCATTTCTTTCTGTTSTGCTTCTGATAGAGCCAGAAACCCTTTCAGCATCCTTGATCGAATGTCAAAAAATTTTTGTCCAGCACACATGTCCTATTATACAGCCTAGTGCCCCTGTGAAGAGTTCTGRTAGCAGTGATTACTGATTTTGACAGTACAGCTGCGAAGTCTTTTAAAACTTTCTTTCCTTCATTTTTCATATTAAAATGGTAGGATTGAGGTAGGATATAGTCTTCTGAGACAAGAGTGGGGTGAGAAGTGGATTGAGAAAGCAGATTTCTGTTCCTGAGGCAGTGGAAGATTAAAAATCATAGAGATACTATTGAACTCCACTAGAGTCATAAACATATTTCTAACTTGCAGATAGGTGTGCCCTGCATATAGTATTTTTACTTTTAAAAAGTAGTAACAAAAAATTCTGTTTCTCTGGTGTTTCTATTGCTGCCTCCCAGGGATCACTGTAACTAGACCATCTACAGGGGAATGCTGTGGAATCCTGGTCCTCTGACAATGAACTTTTTGAAGTGTAATGTGGCTTTTGTTTTTGTGGCTTTTCYTTTTATGATGGGGTGGAGAAGGGCTGGCTTCTGTACCAGTGTGTGGGGTGCAGAGCAACTGGCTTTTGTACTGCTACAGACTYGAGATGAAGCCAGGGCACCTGTCAGGGCTCAAAATTCAGAAGTTTTTCTCAGTATGGTAACACAAAGGAAGGCAGTGTGTCCAATGATACTACTTCATTAGGAAGTGATGTCAGAGATAAGACCAATGGAGCAAGCAGTAACAAATTGATAGGTAGATTCTAAAGTTTCWAGAGGATGAAAAAGCTCATCTGCCAAATGTAGTCTAGAATTTCTCACTAAAGCCATCTCGGTACCAGGAACTTGGAAGGTATTTGTCTTGTTCTGGTGCAGTTCTTAGCTGTTTTGGAAAGCAGTATAAAATGGGGAATAAATAATAAAGTAATAAAATTTGCCAGTGTTAAGTTACACAGAAATTTAAAGAAAATTAGTTGCAAAGGGTTCTTTTGAGGGTGATGTAGTTTTCATCCTCAGATTCACATACTTGAAATACAAATCTACACGAGTGAGGTGTCTGAGCTCCAAGTTACTTTCAGTGAAGATCTAGTCAGTACGGGTAGAAAGCTTGCCAAATTTGCATGTCTGCTTTAGGGTGTACTGTATCTCTAATTCTTCACTAACTGGGAGCCTAGACACCAGAGGTGGTCCTCAAGTCCTTCATTGTCTGAAACTGTAGATACTATTTTTTATTTCTATTTAATTTTCCAGKTTTTTTTTGGAAGTTTTAAAAATGAAATACATTTTACACTTCTAGTTCAAGAGTTAAAGCTATCTAAAATCCTCTTGACATTAGGCTATAATAATACACTTTAAAAACTCAAAAACTGTTCTAGTTTTGATATTGAGAGAGATAGAGACTGTTACCAGTCTTTCACCTCTTGTTAGTACAATAGTTTATACTGAATATATTTTGCATATTGTACAGCTCACACTGTGCTTACTCTAAAGAGCCATCTGCTGACATGGAGTACAGGAAACTAGACACATGAACACACATTATTTTAGTCATGCTTTAAACACGGGGCAGAAAACAGGCTGAGATTAAGATGTTCATTGTGACACAGCTATTATATTCTCAGGACAAAGGTTCCTTCATATGTCATCTTGGTTCCTTCCAAGCTGCTTTCATAAAATCAACATGATGCAATTCAGCGGGTCATTTTTTCTACATTTGCAGCAAGGATGTCAAAAGAAAGTTGTATGGGATATCTTAGCTAAACTGCCTTGTTTCCGAGTCTCTGGCCAAGGCTTTTGGTGTTGAAATTGGCCACCTAAAAGCTGTACCTTGACAAGGACTTCAGCAGCTGGGCTGATTGCACAGAGCAGAGGCAGTGGTGGACAGCAAGCAGCGAGTTACAGCCACACTGTGCAGAAGGACTCACTGAGGTGCAAGTTGCACTTCCTTATCCTTCCGGTAGCTGTAGTGGGAATTGTGCAGATCTGTCAGAGACTTGGGCAGTCYTGTAGCGTGCTCCTCTCCCCAAATTGCCTGTGAGGGAAGGAGTGACAAATGGTGATCAGAGAGCTGAGGGACTGTCCAAGAACACCTGGATACCTCCAAGAAGGTAGGATTTAGACTGGGATCTCCCAYTGTACGACTAGGTTCCTTACCACTGAGGCATTTTCTGCATATAATGCCTGCCAAAATGACTYTCTGCTTCCCCCAGGTGAAATGCCTGATGTGCTCATGGCACCGACCTCCTTCCATGCCACTGTTTGCACCTTGCAATSTCCTTTGCATAGAGTCCTTGCAGCTGAGCAGCATAATATTCAACAAGTGGATGGAAGCATCTAAAAGAAAATAGTGCAGTTCATTCTCTCATTTCTCAGGCTGTACAGGCTGCTGGGAATCACAGACAATAATCACCTCTGAGCTTCATTTGTGCCAGAGTGTAAAACCTTGTTTTATTGCTGTAACATGAACATTTATTATTTAATCGTACAAATGACTACTTAAAACATGCTATGGGCATTTGTTTTTCCCTTCTCTGGAACCATCTCAGAATTTGCACAGATTTAATGCTTCATGTGGCATCTTTGATGCACACAGTGTCTAAAATGCTGCTTGCTCTTTCATTGGTTATAAGAAAATCTGGAAGACTAGATCAGATGTAGAGATATTTGTAGTAAGTAAGCCCACGCAAGGCAGTTACTACCCTTCATTATGTCATCATAATTTTTTAAGGGCTCAAAAAAAGCTGTGAAAGACATTGCTTATGGAGTTTGTTTTGTATACAGTTTTTTTTCTATTTTAATATCTTTTACCCTGTCATTCTTAGATTGTAGAGTGGTTCACTACTTTTATTCTTTCTTCCTCTTTCAAGCATGCAGAGAGACACAGGAATGCTTGAGCTCAACTTTACATGAATCTGCATGTAAGAAAATGTTAAAAATATTTATTTTAAAACTTTGTTTTCTTCCTTCAAATGTCTATTTCTTATGCATTCCTCTGATTAAGAATGGGTTAGTAGCATTTATCTGGGTGATGTAACACACCTGACATTTATTTGTTTAATCACAAATAACCTTAATTTTATTAAGATTTCTAGCATGTTTAAATATTAGATTTGAGCCCCTTTTATGGCAAATACTAGTGTTTGAATATGCTAACAGAAATGTTTTTCTGCTCCTTGATGATAGAGTACTTAATGTAATTGGTAAATCAGATGATATCTAGCACTCCATTGTAATTCTCTACTTTACATGTAAATTATATTTTGAAGCACCATATCTTTTCTCAGTGGTGATTAATCCTTGAAATAAAGGGGAAGGGGCGGTAGCTAGCTTGTTTTAAATGATGCATTCCCCCATTGGGAAAGATTAACTATGTACAACTTTGTTGAGTTTAGCAATTTGTAATGAATTGTTGAGTTGTCCATAGAGACCAGTTTCTTTTTTTCAAAAGAGTATTCACTAGGTTGCATTGCTCTCTTCCTCTAAAGGAARTAAGTTCTTATTATCCGTCGTCTTAGAGATAAAAGTTCCTTTCTAGCATTTGAATTTACATAAATCTAGGAAGTAAAACTTAGCAGTAATATGTTCAATAGGCAGAGGAAAGAGCAGAGGGCTATTTCAAAGCACACCCATATTCTGTGTGTCTTTGTTTTACGTTTCTAAATTTCAGATTGTATGCAGTGTCATGTGTTGATTCACCTCTGCCTGCTTGTGAAGCATCCTCAGCTGGTCTTTAGCATCTCTGGTTRTCCTGCCTCCTTTTCCTGTTCTTTTCATCTTTTGGCTTGTACATTGTCGATATTCATGCGTTGGTTAATTTTGCTGAAAGTGCTATTTGTTGCCCTCTGTACCTGCAATTCCCACAGCAGAAGTAGGAATGCATGGAAAGTTCATGCTAAGCTCCTGGAAGTTTGGGGTATGACATCAGTACAAAAATTCGGGCTTCCATGTTGGAAACTAGGGGGAGATTGTTGCTGACTGTATCATTTTTGTCTATGGAAGCAGTATATCACAACTCACAAAATATATCGGGCTTAGTGGGGAAATACTGTCATTTGGAAGTGCTGCTAAATTTCACATAGTTAAGGGAACCCTGTAAACTGCTCTACTTAGGATGGCATCACTTGGCCCTTGCTCAGGACTAGGGGTACTAGCAGAGACTGTTCAGCAGAGATAGGTAGCAGTGTATATGCCTTTTAAAAGTTATCTAAGGGAAGAAATAATGAACAAGCACAATCAGATCTGCCTGTTGGAATCAATTTAGCGTCCATATACATAAGCCTGATGGTTTTCCTTCGTTCCCACATGCAAAACAGCTGGGAAAAAAAAGATAGGGCAAAAAAAAGTGTTGCCTCTTGTGCCAGTTAGCGCATCCATGCCTGTAATGTGCACAGCAAGGTTTTTTTGCCAGAACTGTAGAGAAAACAGGTATTTGAGCAGGGAGTGAAAATGAAAGGAAACACACTCTTGAAAATGYGATCTGGGACTGGTGGTGCGTGATAGATTCACCTGTCAAAAGGTTTGGGTTCAAAGACCATTAGAAATGTGTGCATCTTGCCACTTCCTAGATGAATTTTACAAATGTGAGTATACCTGCTACTCTTTTTGTTTGCCTGGTTTGGGGCTATATATTTCACAGTTTTGAAAGTACCTGATGCCACAGTGAATGGCATGAAATAAGTAAATCCAAAGAATAATTAGAATAGAAAAGTCAATTTCTTTTTCTCCCTTGAAATTACAGCCACAGGAACAAGTCTTCAGGCTGGCCGCATCCTTCAGGGACCTGGAGCTTGAACCAGGGAACACCTTATGGATGGGAGATGACGGCAAACAGAGATGGAAGAGACTACTTCCTCAAGTAAGTGGTAGCGTGAGCTGTTGCGACCACTAGATTCAGGCTGTATCACAGTGCTGCAGCACTGCTACTTGCAACGTTTTCCTTGGAATCCTGGTATCAGCTGCAGTCTTATAGAATTAATGTTGATTTGTTTTGGTTTGTTGCACAGAGCTAGCTTTGCCCATACTTTACTGTGCCTTGTTCTTTGTAATACTGTGTTTTGGTCCTTGATTATTTGGCCAAGAAAACAGTGATAATGTAAGGACCTGTAATTCAYTGAGGAATTACAGCAAATGTCATTAACAAAAAAAAAAAATGCGCATCCTTAAAGAATAAGGCAAAAGGTCCTTTCTGACTAGGATTAACAACTCTTATCTGTCGCTGCCATGTGAACTCTTTAGTTTGCCTAAAAAGTTCATTATACTGGTAAAGTACCTATCTTGATCCTGTACAGCTTTTGTCTGAATTCTTAGGTTTCTCGTGGCCCTTTAGCTCTGCAGTTAAAAGTTTGTAAATAAATGTCAATGTGAATGATTTGATTGTAAACAAAATTGGATTTTCTTTTCCCAATGAAAACTGTGCAGAATTCTTCTTCTGAGTTACTTAAGTGGCTTGAATAAAATAGTTTCTTATCCTAGCAAATATATTCTATTGTGTATTTGAAACTTGTTTGCTGAGAAGGGATGGTAGTGAGACAGCAGAACAATTTCTTGGTTTTACAGCATTAGTTGCTTTAGCTTACATTTTATTTTAAGGCCAGCATTTTGAGTTTGCTCATGTGAAAGGTTGGATGTTTTCATTATTTCAATTTCTTGGTTTACCAGTCTGAATGGAAGCTTGTCGGTGCTTAAAAAGTCCTGGATGAGAATCACAATCCTTTCTTATAACACAGAGTAAAGGGATCAAAGTTACTTTAAACTGACCGTTAAAAGTCTTACATTCATCCAAGATCCTTCTTCTGCAAACCTTGAATTGTGCTGTGTAAGAAGGAGGATCCCTTTTCCTCTCCTCTCTGTCCCCCCGAGGTAGAGTTAGAGCAGTGCGGTGACCTGCAGGCAACCATGGAAAAGCTTTCAGGATTTAGAGAGATTTTAGACCTGTCCACATTACAGCAAGTTGCCTCGGTTAATGAGAGCTCAAAGGCAGCTCTAAAACGCTGTATTTTTCCGTGAATACGTGTTTGTTATGCTGCGTATGTTTGTAAGACGCAGGGTGCAGTGCTGGGTAGCGTGAATCTGAACGCTGGGCACTATGTAACTATATTAGCATAGGCTTTCTGCCTGAACTAATCAGCCTTGTTAGGAGGAATACATGAGCCTCAAAAGTACTGTGTTAATGTGACTATGCTGCTTCTGTTACTCGAGTTAGTGGAGGTATCTGCACCACTAAAAATTGTAGGGGCGGATTTGGAAGCTAAGTAATGAGGAAGTGCCAGCAGTTCCTGCACGCACCTTCCCGGGCTGCGGCAGGTCCATGTCCGTATCAGCAGCGATGGCTCAGGGGCGTGAGGTTTCTCTGCAGCATGTCAGTGAATGCAGAAGGCCTAATCTGCAGGGCTGAAATTTATTTGAACGATAACATTAGCTTCTGAGGACAGGCGCCRCATTTAATTTCTCCTTTTCCTCACTGGTCATGTAATGGGATGCTGTACTTCCTGTGCAACTATAAACAGCTGTGGCTTACAGCATGCAGTGCATTAGGAGTCATTAATTTTGTAATCTGAGAACATTTTCTAACTTGCAGTAGCAAATGATCATTTCATTTATTTTTTTGGGTGGCCTTTTACTATGCTAAAGTGCCATATCCTCTTACAGCTCTCCTAGATGCATAAAAATGAATCGATGAACAAAATTCCRTAACAGTGCCAAATCATGCCTTAAGTAATGGGGGGGGGGGTCTGTTTTGTGGAGGGTTTTTCATGTGTGGTTGTTCTTGGTTTGTTTTAACTTTCATGCTCTTATGAAATGTTTACCTCCCATTCTGTTTGGGGCCTTCCTCCCATTTGTTTGTCCTGCACCTTCCTGCAGTTATAACAGATAATTATCYGTCTTTTCTGGGGGTCCCATCAATGTTTTGTGCACACATTAGAATGAAGAGATGCATTCTATATATAKAGAGAATATATATAGAAAATATATATTTTAATATATATTAAATATATAAATGCAGCTGGAACAGATCAAGACTCAACTCTAGTACTATCTATCTGATCCCTCCCATCAGCTTTGGGAAACATGAGCCTCCCACATTTCACAGTACAAAGGGAGAGGAAGTGTTGGAGCCCTGGACCACTCTCCCAAGTCAGGTCATATCCAACCAGTTACTCCATTTCTCTCCCTCAGCAAAAGCTTCCTCCAGCTGTACTGGGCCAGGCATTTTAGAGTGGGTATCTCTAGTGTTTTCTCTGTCTGATGATCCTTCAGAATTTTGTAGAGCAAAACCAGCATCTAAGGATTGAAGGACAGCAGGAATGGGTTGTAGAATTTAATATATTGGAGAAATCTTAGCTTTGGCTTGCAAAATGAATTTAATTAAAAAAATGGATTTAGCAAAGCGAGGTTTGCTGTAGTTCATTTTCAAGATGCCCACAGTTTGGTGACAGGTAAAAAAAGCTCTCTGAACCCACTTCTCACAATCTCTGAATTATCTACAGGCAGGCAAAAATTATAAGCTTAATGGTAACTGTCACTTGATTAATTAATTAATTTCATATTTAATGCTTAAATTACCTAATAAAAGCAAAATAATAAAACTTTGTATGAGTTAAATATACAGCATAGTTTCAGAAATTTAACAGTAAGAARAATCCTGACTTTTCACAACTTTTAAGTGTTTAAAAAGCTCTAACAGGGCCAGATAACAGGGCCAGGGATAAATCTTGCCCAAGCTTATGATGTTAGACTGTGAGAGAGCAAGTATCTTCTTCCATTTGCACTTGGGCGACCCTCACTGTAAATGTGAAGCCTGGTGCCAAAGAACGTTCTTCCAKGCAGAGCTGCTCTTTGGTTATCTAACTACAACTAGAAAGCTGCATTATTACAAATATGACAAGTGTATGTGCCTAGGTTATTACTTTGTTGCCAAGCAGAATTAGTCTAATCAGTAGCCTAGGTTTTATACCTTTTGATTACCTCAACCTGCCTGACCTAGTTCTGAGTCAGCTATGTCTGTAGATGTGAGTTTATTCCTGCCATAGTATCTCACCTAGGACCATTACCTTTGATTCTTCATATCTTGACATCTCTTTCTGGCCTAATTCAAGCTAAAAGTTGTAATTTATAAAGCCTAACTTTTATTACATATACCTCCTAAAAGAGCTGCACACATCCATTAGCATTAGTGTATTCTAGCATTCTTCACATATCTTTCTTTCTCTTCCATTCTGTTAGGATCTGTCTTTTACTCTGTATTTGTATATTACTTAGCATAATAGGTGACCTGGGCTCCTAGACACGAATTTTAATTCTTTGCAAAGCTTAACAGTATCAAAATGATGGAGTGGGAGCTCCCTACTCCCCGCAGGGTAGGCTGTAATATGGAGGAGAGGGGCAGAGGACAGTTTGAACTCCAAGGCATGGTACAAAATTGCAGTCAGAGCACTCATATGCTGCGTAAGGAGATTAATCAAAGGGCATTCAGGTAGCAGATGGATCATGGGATGAATATCTTCTACACAGTTGGTGTCTAGGAAAAGAGCCTCACTGGGTTATGAAGGCCAGGGATCTATAAATAAATTCTATACTAGCATTGCAGTGAGGAGCCCCTTTGCAAAGGCAAGTGTCCTTTCCTTTTTCTTTGTGTCAGAGGAAGAAGCCAAAGATGTAAAATCTCAGCACCTGTGCTGTTTATTTGCAACTCAGTTTTGCTTTTAGCAATGACCAGACGCTCCCAGTACAGCTAATACAAAGCCAAGAATTTATCAGGCTTGCAGGGTCTCTTGGTTCTACCTGAGGGTTTGGCATCAAATTTGTGTCTATTTAAATTATTTCATCCTGGTAGGTTGCAGTTGTCCGTATTGAAAATTGATGTAAAGTTTTGTTAGTAAGGCCGAATATATCCAAACTATAATGCTATCATAGTGTATGGAAAAATAATAGGCTGCTTTAAGGAGTGGAAAAAATGAGGACTCTGAGGAAGCTGGCTTATATAATCCTTTGATATTTTATGCCTGACTTTCTTACCCACTGATATCTCTGAGCAGTCTTGGATGCAAGTTGAACAGTGCTACATATGTACACATGTCATGAGAATACTTTACTTTCAGTACATCTTTTTGTACCAAATGTTTTAAAGGGCACAACATTGGCTATAAAAACGTACATCAGTCATGTCTCCAGAATAGTAATGCATGTTCTACAAAATGATAATCCACCTGGATGCATTAAGAAACAGTAACTTAGAAAATGGAATGAAACCATGAAACCATTTGGAACTGTGCACTGCTGTACTGGTGGTGATTACCACCTCTAATCTAACCACAGTTACTAGTGAATGATGTCCCGGATAGCATGTGTCTGGGTAGCTTTGAGACATAGATTTTCATTTTAGCTAAAAGACCAAAGATTTAATATGTCTAGTGATTTTATCAGCAGTTCCTCTTTGGAAATACATAGTAGTTGTCCTTGTAGTGCCTATTATTTGTCCAAGGAAAAGTCTTCCTTAGCTTTCAAAATTGCTTCTTTTACTAGCACTGATTTCACTCATAAATTAAACCAATACCTAATTTTCTTTCCTTCATTTTTCACTCTGGATTTTAGGAATGAAATAATGAGATGATTGTTGACAGTTATGTCAATAGAGGAGGAAGAGAGATCAGCAAGATAGCTTGTCATATTGTCTCAGAGGCTTTTTATAGCCATACAGATTAACAAATTGCATCACACTGAAGGAGAAATAGCAATTCAAATTCTTCATTTGCTTTTGATTAAAGATGTATAAACCAGGTACTACCACAATGAAATGCGCACATGAGTTCTGTACAAGCAAATAAGATAATTCATAGCAACATTAACTGCTTTTTACTTAAATAATTTACTTAGTGCCATATGTGCATATCCACTCAACTGCGAGCAGACATATTGTAATTTTGAAATTGTGAAATGAATAAAGAAACCAAGCAACTCTTCATGTGAAATGAAAAATAATTATATAGTGTCAATGCAAGTGCTTTAAGACATGAGTGTGAAGAGATGCTTATTCTTTCTGCTGAAGCAAATTTGGTTTCTTTCAAACCTGTGAAAGCCCCTATGGCCTGAGCTAGTCAGTGGTAGCTTCCATTGCCAGACAGCACTTTTGTAAAACTGTGAGAAGAACCTTTTATCAAAATGTTTTGAGATGTCACTATCAATTTATTATGTCTTCTGTACAGATGACGCAAGTGGGGTCATTTTACAAACCTCTAAAATGCTTTTGCTGAGTTTAGGCCATGGTAAATTAAAGTTTCAGAACTTCACCCGTTCCCTTTTAGCATACTGCTTTTACTTGAAATAGCCTTATGAGATAAATGACACATTTCAGTATGGGAGGATGGCAATCATCTAATATTCTTTCAGCATATTTCTGTACAGCACAAGCTGTATTAAAGCAGACTTTCAATATAAAATAATTTGCAGGGTATACTTAATTGCTTTAAAGGCCTATTTTCTTCATATTTATTATATACATTTTGTAGTACATAATTATATGAAATTTCTGTAACATTAATTTGAATACTAACATGAAAGTTATTAAAAGTCTGTTTGGTGCGACTTTAGGGTTTCAGGGAGACAAAGCAAAGAAGGAAGATTTTGGCTGATCTTTGTCCAAAAAGGGTTTAGCTTCATGGCAATTGAAGCTGGTCCAAGTTGCCACTGCCACAGTCTATTTCTGATGTGTATATTTTTGCCCTTTCCATTGTATCAGGCTTGATGCTCATCAGACTTGGAAGGGAGTTAATGGAAGGTAATACACTGGCTAATAAAAACTCACTCCCACAAGAAAAGGAATGAATTTTCTGTCACTTTAGCTCTTAGCCAGTTCTTTGCATGGTGAGATAGAGTTGCAGAATAATTTAGGGTGGAAGAGACCCCTGGAAGTCAGCTGGTCCAGCCCCTTACTCACAGCAGGGCTAATGGCAAATGATGAGTGTGAGTGCTGGTACAAGGGCAGGACAGGGAATATGTGACTGGTGTGAGAGCAGACRCTTATGTTGGCTTAAGCTGCTCTACACCTGCACCCTAAGTTGAAGTAACATTTGCGGCTATGGAAGGCCTATCTTTTTGTGATTGCTATTCCTATTTAATTTCTAAGGTACTAGGAATTAGGCACTTCGGTGTTTTTGTGGCTCTGGTTTCTATCATTCAAATAAAAGTCAAGGTCTGTTAAATCAGATTGACTGGAACAAAGTGTAGTGCTTCCTGTGTGGACTTAAAACAGCAGTGGTTCCTGTAAGGTATAGTTAATTATTTTACTCTTAAAATAAATTTTCAGAGGTGTCTGTTAAGTCATTTCCATATTTTTGTTTAAGCACATACTGTTGATCATGTTTACTTTTACCTCCTCCTGTTGCCTTGGATGGGATGACAGAGTATGTCTGTGCTATCAGTTTGTTTTGCTCCCTATTTCACTCCAAGGACCTTCACCATCTGTACTTGATGCATATTAGTTTACTTCTGTGCTCCAGTATGGAACAAACTGAGCAAACTGCTGGGATCCCAGACATGAAATAAAGGGAAGATTATCCAGAAATCAAAGTCTACAGCTTTATTGTTTGACTTGAAACCCCTGGTGAGTCCCTAGAACAAACAGTAAAGCTCRTAGAGTCCTACTGCTCCAAAGTCTTTCCAAATCTTATCGTGTTACTATGACCTTATTCCTACACTAGTTGAAACATGTCACAACATATTTTGATATTGTGTGCCTGCTGTTGTTTTCTACCTGGGATCTTGTGTTTATTAACACTAAATTCTTTGTGACTTCTTCCAGATGTGTATGACAAACTTGATTCTTTTTTTTTCTAAGCTATGTTACCTTGCACATAATGTTATCAGCTCTGTCAGTTTTGGCATGTCAAATCACTGTCTTTTCATTGGCCTGGCCTGGCTCAGTAACTAAGCTAATCCCAATTATGAAACTCTTGAATACGAGCTTTTGTCCCATGCGGAAAACAGAGGTCACATGTTTGCGTTCGTTAGTAGCTAGTGCAGCAGCCTAATACCTCAGTGTACAGTATTTCTTTACAAAACAGCAAAGCCRTAAGGGAATGCTCTCCTATACTCAAATACTTACCTAAATTTTCTTTTAGTAGTCTTCATCTTACTCTTTCATTGGTTGCTCCAGATAGAAGAGAAAACTCATTCATGTTTTCTGAAAGGTGGGGCTCCTCTGTGTGTGGCAGGATCCTATCAGGTCTTCCACTCCTCCCGCTGTTGTGTRCCTACAGCTCTTGGAGCTGGCTAGCAGTGTGGGCGGACAGAACACAATCGTTGATAATATTAATGATATATCAATCAAGCATTCTGCTTATTAAGGGCCACTAATGCATACCAGATGCAAAAATGAGGCTCACAGCATGCTAATCGGTTTACTTCAAAATAAATAAGTATATAAGAGGATCAGAGATTCTCCAAATCTCTGTTGGTATCTCTAGCCTGATCCCAGCGTTCTTGTCCGTGTGTTCTACAGGTCGTGTATGGCCATTGCTGGCTTAGTTCTTTCTCAGAGTATTTCCCTGGAGTTTGCTTTGTTGGAAGATTCTGAAAACAGTCTAAAGATATAAAGGATATAAACTATAGTGAAAGCCTTGTCTGTAACTGTAGTGTTGTTCATCTTCCAGGATCCTGAAAAAGCTGCTGCTGTTTGTACCTTAAAGTACGTAAGGCTATAATGAAAGTTGAAAGCCATAGGAGACACCTTTTACCCTGTAGGTATGATGTTACATAGCACTTCATTGAATACATTACATTCCTTCATCTCTAAGTATAGAAAAAAAGTGGATTAGGTTCACTGGAGGATTTATATGGCATTCACAAAAATATGAACAGTGCCACTRCTGCTCTTTCATCCTCCTTCAACCAGGAGTAACAGTACTTCTGTAGGATGTTGAAAAAGAGAGTTCAAATCTTTCCGATTCAGAATAGGGATATGAATGAAAAAGGTGGCCTGTATCCCAGGCAGTGCCTTAAACCAAAGGCTTTCTGCAATGTGCTTCTCTGGGCATCTCCTCTCCCACGTGAGTATCTCAGTAAACAGGCAGTGGAATCATGCTCTCTGGCCCACTTATTCCGTATCCTTAAAAAGGACATCCAATGAAATTGAATGGCAGTCAGTTTAACAATGATAAAAATAGTACAACCTATATAATTAGCAAATATAACTCTCAGCCACAGGTTACAGTAGAGCCTGAAATGTAAGGCTCAAAACAGGATGAGAAATGTACATTTATAATGAGTCTTCCACCATTAAATTACATAGAATTAAAAGAAATTAGAGCAGATATAAATTCTTATGTTTCAGACAAGCRAGTGAGTCAGCTGCTGAGTGCCTAGGGCTAGGACAAAACTTCCTGTATTAATCAGGTTATTCTATAATTACAAGGTTTCTTGCACCTACCTCTGAAGCGGATACCGACTACTGTCAGAGGCAGGATACCGGACCAGACGGACAACAGGTCTGATTGGTATGGTGATTTTGGGGTTTTCTCTTTTTCTATCTCCTTTTCTTTTTCTTAAAAAAAAAAAAGAAAAAAAAAAAACTCACTCAGACTGTTCATATGAATAGTATTATATTAGAGAAAGGGTGCTACTGTGCTTTCAGACTGCATACAAATTTGCTTTCTGTTGCTAACGGTTTGACCTGTTCAAGGACAGATTTGTTTGGTGGGAGGGGGAGTGAAGATAGGCCACAAAAGCAGCAACAGGAATTCACAACAACAAAAGGGTACTTAAAGGATCTGAATAATTAGGAAAGAGAGGAAGAAAATTATATAGCAACCTGTTTGTGTCAGTAGTCTGCCTAGGGGCAATTCGGGCATATGCTGGAAAAATCTTCTCTTTTCAGGAGGCAAAGGGACAATTTAACAATTATCCTTCACTCACAAAATGCATTACTTTAATCATGCATATAACCAAGTGATACTAATATTGACTAGGATAAATCATTTTTATAATGGAGGGAGTAATAGCAAGGAGATGTTGGTTTGTGGGGTTCTTTCATTTTAACTAGAGCAAGGAAAAGTAGAGACTTCACTGGAGTGTAAGGTAGCTGTACCTAAGCCAGTTTGTGCGCTCTAACTCAGGAATTAGACACAGCAGCATGGCTCATTTCACACGGGTGGACTTGCCCTTTCCAAGTTGTCTGTGCATGCATACACGAAGATCACTTGCTGAATGTGATAACCAAGAGAATAGTTCATGCTGAAAAGATGAGAAGAGTTATGTGAAAAATTATGGATGAATGTATGACTATTCAGAAGAGGAGAAACTTGTGTTCAGGAAGATCCTTAAGTGATGCTGTGGGTTGCCTTTTGATGTATTTGTACCAAAGTGGAGTACAGGAACAGTCGATTCACTTCAGGCCTTTGTTGCAACATTCGGTAAGTGTTTGTGGTCTAACCCCCAGTGTTTTCTCCAAACACAAACTGGATGGGGACGCCRTGGAATTCAGGTCTTTCATCCTGAACAACTGTTACTCCAATGTGTTTGATGGTGGATTAGGAAGAGGAATAAAACTTCTGTAATAGAGCCTGGACAGAAAAAAATTCAGGGTATCCTAACCCAGGGTCATGGTGAATGGAGGTGAGAATATGAAATTCTGGTTACTCTTTGAGTTGCCATGCTTCAGGTTACAGCTTTCATACAGCATAATGTCGTTTGGGCATTGTGGCATGTATATGCATTTTTAGGAGTACTATGTTGATATTCCAGCCTGCCCTTCCTGGTAGCATAGAACAAATTAATTAATGTAAACAATTTGTATAAGAATGATACCAGCCCCAGTTGGAGCCTGCTTTTCAAATGCCTCTTTTAAAAACAGAGTACAGTCCCTACAGAATCTCAGTTAAAAGCATCAGGTTCTGGTTCTGCAAAGCCGTACAGGTGGTTGGAAGAGAGACGGTCCTTTCTAAGAAACATATTAATTCTAATCTGAGGTCACGTGCTAATATCACTGCTGATGCAAACGTGGAAACTTTGTAAACAAAAGAGAACAAAATTGGTTGTCGGTCTGTAAAAATAAGAGGGCCTTTTCCAATTTTAGAGCCAATAGGTAGACTAAATCATTTTTAAGTTTCCAGTTAAGGCAGAAGTTTCAAAACTTCTTCGAACTTGTGTCAGTGTCAGAACTCAAAAGTGTGTTGTAAGGGTCATCTTGGCATTGTGATAAAAAACTGGTAATTTAAAACACTATGAAGGTAGTGGCTGCCACTGTTTTGGCCTTAGTGGCCACAAGCTTGAAAAAGATAAATAAGATAAAGCTGTCCAATACTCTTGGTGGAGCTGAGACCAGTTTCAGCAAAGGCTAGGTGATATTTCCCTGCAGGCCTTCAGTTAAGGCATTGCAGACTTTGCAAAAAATATGCTCATGTTGGGTTATATAGTGAAAAAGGAGTGAGAATTATTAGGGTATGTTGATGCTGTTTAAATGGTACAGTTGAAATAGACCTGTTCTTCACAGCACATATGTAGAATTTAAAGCTACTTATCTAATACAGTGTGACATGCCAGGAAATATCATATTGATGATATCTTTTCAATAGTCATTAATTTACTTTTWAGGAACTGCATGCTGAGATACATAAATGCTGACACTGAAAAAWTTGTATTTTTTCTTTGGTTTCATTTCTGTCATTTTAATATGCTTACAGTTTTCTGTAGAGAAAATCATACTTCATAGAGCAAGCCTACTGTAAAAGGTGCTTATCTGTTACTGTAGAGCAGCAAGGTACTTTGTTTTAATAAGACAAGTTGATGTGGGTAACAAAAGCTTACTGCAATTCAATTCTTATTTAGGTTTTAATTGCTCTTCCTACAGTAAAAAACTGTTTATTATACTCATAGTGCTGAATTCCCAGATACAGTGCTAAAAATCCTTGTAATATGTATGTATGATGTCATATATGTGTAAGATTAAGAGGAAGAAATAGTTCAGCTGAACTTAAATTAACCTAGTCACTGACAGCACTATGACTCACTGCAACCTATTTAAAGTCATTTTTCTAGAGTTCACTAGTATCCTGTGCAGTTTTACAGAAAAACTTCAATTTAAAATAAACCAATCAAACTGTGTGGCTGTTCAATTAAATACAACCATGGCAACGGGGATTAAGCACACAAGGTAAAGACCTGCTGACAGTGCAGAGATTATTTCAAGTTTCTTACTCCTCCAGCAATAGTCGAATGAATTTACATTTTCTGTACCAAATATTGGGAGACATAAAATGAAAGAGATTGAAGCGCTTGTGTGCCATCTTGGGACTTCAGAGAATATTTTCCTGACAGAGGAAGTAATTAGCTGGAATTACAAATAGGAACTCAGCAGACAGATATGAGTGAATTTTTGCTCATGGGATTTATTTTGAGTTCCATAATTAAAACTTGGAGATGCATATTATTTATGGTATAAATAGCAAGAACATACTTTGCCATAATTTAAGAAATTCAGCAGAAAAGCAGAGCCATTTTTCTGTTAATTTTTAAATGAACTTTCTAATGACTTTGTATGTAATGAGGAGAAATCGTTATTAGCGGCTCTAAGGTAACAATTATAATGTGAGTACGCATATAAAGTTACAGTGCAAGTAGCCACACTGATACTCAGTGAAGATCAGTAAAGGTGCATTAATCAGTATCTAATCTAATGTATTTCTGCTTGTCCCCAGTCTATTCTTAGCTTCTTTGGTGTTTTTATAGAAAAGATTGTATGGGCAAATCTGGTATTCGGAGTTTTCAGCTTTGTGTGTATGGGGGCAGGGGGAAAGGATTCCTCCACTTTAGCTTTAGATTAGATTATAGAACTGTTCCAGACATTTTGGGAGGGTCTCTTAACGCTGTGTTAAGCTGAGGTACCCTGATTAATACTGGGAGTATTAATCACTACCTTTGGTTTATCAGCAAGTGTTCAGTGTGATGGGGGAAGTTACACTTGTGGGCTCTCTGTCCAAGAAATACCTGCCAATGGATGCTTGTTTTGGAGCAATCTTCCAAGCATCCTTCTTTACTTCAGAAGGACTTCCTTCCTCATCAACCTGTGATCCATGCTTGGATAGCAGACCTGCTATTTGGAAGCTGTGTTGGGAGACCTAGGGGGAGATAAGCTCACAACCATATATTTTCTTTGCGAATCAGATATTGCCAAACATGCAAGAATGCATTTGCAGTGTCCCCGTTTGATCATGAGACTCTATGTGCTCTTTGAATAGTTTGGCTCACTGCTCACTTCAAGTATATTTCAGCTTCCTGATTAATGTAAAAGCTGTATGTGGTATATATCATTAGTATCACAGAACGTTCTTCTTCCYACTGCCTGTTCACCTTGAGCTGTATTGCTTAAGCCTAGGTCTCTGTGTGTAAACAAACAGTTATTTTAGCTGTGCTTTTATCAAAAGACTTGCTTCAGTTTTAGTAGTTGTCTGATAGTCCAAATTTGTTGCCTTTAAGTTAAAATATCTTTTCTTGGATATTGAGATGCAGTTTATTTTATGCATGTTATTTTGAAGAGCCTTTGTTAAAGATTCATGATAAATAGTGCATTTATATCCAACATCATTGCATCACATGAGTTTCTAAAGGGAGAGATTCATATTGAATACATTTGGTAGGAATAAACATGAATTATATCTGTTTAAAGTTGCATTATGTCTTCAGACAAAAATGCAGAGGCCCTCTAAAAGTTAGCTCCTGATATAAGTATCCAGCAAATGTAGAAGGAAGAAGTAACAAAATAGTAATGAAATATAAGATAAAATCAGTTAGGCAGAGGTACATTGGGAGGTCTCTTATGAAACAGCTCAACTTATACAGGAGACCATTTCTTAAGAGTTTTGTGTTAAGTGCACTTATCTCTGGGCTTGGTCAGATGGAAAAGCATAATTTTATCTGTAGTCTAAAGAGGTGCTTCCTGATTTTCTTCCTGTTTGAAAACCCTTTTGTTTCAGGGTTTCTTTTTGCTGCTCTTTTTATTGTTTTTCTTTAATCTGGTTAGTGCCTGCTGGATAGCAGAGACTTGGAGAAAAGCCATCCTGATAAAAGACATTTTGTTTTGGGCCATGAGGGGCTGATTCTGGCAGCTCATAGTAATAGCATTTAAAGATTTTGTTGTGTGATTCTTATTGCCACTATGCTACTAAAATGTATGTTCTATCATTTTAACGATACACTGTGAATGATGAGCTAATGGTTTACCTTTGAAAAGGAAATCATACAAAAGCTTAACATAGTTTTTGTGCACTGAAAAATCACAACTTTCCATTTAGGAGTCTTTTTTGTTAAAATACAGGTGTGTATAATGGGAATTTCCAAGCCTTCAGACATGGGGTAGGATTTTGAGTAGACCCTAAAACGACTTAGCAGAACTAAGGATTTGGTTGCCCATAGTGTCATACTGTGGTGGCCAGAAATTTTGAAAGGCCGTTGACTGATGCCTAGTCAGAGGGATCAAAGCAACAGTATCATCAGCCTCTGTTCAGAACCTCTCCTGCTTGTTTCCAAACTAGAATTAATTAAAGCAAGTGTGAGCTAATGGGCAGATCAGAGGACCAGCTGCTTTCGTGGCATGAGCCTTCAGGAATACAGCTCCTGAAGGAGGAACCCTCTCACCTGAACATAATGTGTAAAAGCTGCACAGCTGCTTGTCTCATGTCTTGCATAGACAATTGAGCCCTGCGTGTTGATAGTGCTCCGAAAAGCTGGCCCCTACCTTGGAGGAGGAAAAGGACAGGGTTTTTTGCAGAGCCTCTCAGAGCAGGAAGCTTGGTTGATTGGTTGGTTTCTTGTCTGTAATCTTCTTGTATGAAAAGCAAACCCTTCCACAGTCTATAGCTACAGTCAGTTGGCATTTCCCTGACATCCTTAGAGAGAAAGGATGCCTCACATCCCTGTGCTCAAGATCCGGTAGCTTAGAACAAACTAGCTAGGTAGCGGTTAGCTTGCTTATTGTTGCTGAAACAGAGTTTGATTTTAGTTCTAATTTAGAGAATTGACAAGTTGAACCAAGTTGATAGAAAAATTTGCCTGATAGATCTTTTTTTGGGGGGAGTGGGGTTGTTGTATATGTGTGCGTGTATTTGTGTGTGTTTTGTACTRCAGGGGCACATGGAGTCTGCCACATAATTGGAATCCTGTTGTGCTCGATGGTTGTATTTTAATCAGCAAATGGTAGAAAGAAAGTGTCACTGGTCTGTTTTTGATASAAATGCTGAAACATAGTAAGATTAAACAAATTGTTTTGAGGATMGACGGACTGTCTCACTTTCCCCCCAAATCTGTGTCAAAACTTAAGAACTGCATGTAAACTTTTTTCTTAACTACCATTCAGCGATAAATGAAAAAGCTAATCAGGCCACRTGTTGCCAGGCTAAGTGTTGTGCCAAGTTAATGCTGGAAAGCCGTAATGATGTTTTCRTGTAAATATTAATGATAGAAAATGATCTTTCTCTAGAGTCTTTGGCTTGTTTTACATAGCTGTCAACACATAGGTGCTTCTGTTATATGGCAGAGAGATCTAGTGTATGTCTGCACTGAAGACCCGGTATAATATACATGCCCTAATGAGCTTTTAAGTCACTTGGACTGCCTGCCATTCTCAGGCAATTCTAAAGCTCGGTGTGGACTATCTTAAGATTAATTTGGCTTCTCAAGCATGTTTTACAACTCAAGCTGATCTCTTTTCTACTCTGGCTACTGCTGCTGACATTTGACTTTGCCATTTTAAAATTATTTTGGAATATCTATGCAAGACTGCAGGTACAGACTGGCTTAGGGCTGCATTATGGGCAGGCTACTGCTTTCAGTAACTCTGAAAATTGTTTTTACAGAAAAGCTAAATATGAATCTATATGAGACTAGTGTGGATTCTCGGGGAAGAACATGAGAGGGAGAGGTGAGAGGCAGAGAAAGCAAATGTTTAATTCTTTTGTTTATTTTTGAAAGTATCAGATTGAAGCTTGAGTGTGGTGGCATAGTGTTGTGCGCAAGTATAAATGTATCTATATAAATTCTCTACTTGTACAATGATTTTGTACTGACRGTAAGAAAGGAATTATAAAATGTAGATCATGATTTAAAAGAAGACAATTTTTAAACATCTGTTTTTATGTTCTGTGTTTGTTTTATATGGTCCCAAATCTTACAGTGCTTTTCGTATTCCTGTTCCTGGAAATTGGAGGAGAGATGTCATTAGCTGAATAACCACATCAATAAGAACCTTGCAGAAAAAGCAAAGAATTTGCAAGGAAAGGTTAAAAAGACTGACAGAAGCAGAGAGCGTCCTGAAAAGATGCTAGAAAAGAAACTAGTGGGCTGAAGCTAGATTTGCACATATTCAGGCTGAGTTGCTTACAGGAGAGTGTTAAAATGCATTACAGATGAGTGGGGACCTCTATGTGGAGAATATATAAAATGTGTATGGATGTGTTTGAGAATTAAAACAAAATCTTCACTAGTGATCTAGAAGCATGTGTTTAAAATAACTGAGGACAGAAATCTTGATTTATTGGCTGAATAACTGGGAGGTATCAAAGTGTTGTCATCAAGGCATGTCAATGGCAAATGCCAGTTTAGAAACACAAGTAGTGCAAAGCCTGGGCTACTGTTGTCTAGGGAACTGGTAATATTTGTGGACAGGCATGTTTCAGAAGGGAGAACACAAAATGKAACAGATGCAGAAAATGCTGTTGGGATGATTAGGGGAAAGAAAAGGCCATTGCATAAGACGAGATTAGACAACAGATTTGTCTAATATAGCAAAACTAAAAGGAGAGAATAAACACCAGGRAGAGAGTTGCTTAAACCAAAGAACAATTTGTAGCAATGAGGTAGGGGGACTATATGTTTAGACCATAAATGAGAAGACCATTATATGTTAGAGTAATGGAGGTCATTCCCAACCTTTCAGTCAAAATACTGGGCTGAATAATCCAAAACAGGTTTATGGCAATCCATGATAATATTTAAAGCTGATGACACAGTTGATACGATACAGTGTAAAAAAAACAAGGGATTGAAGCTGATGCCAAAGGAGATCCCATTCATTGCCATTTTCCTGTGAGTTAAGTGGCACATTACTTGTTGGTTTAGTATGTCGATCATGAAATATGAGCATCGTGTTTGCAAACTGGGCTTTAATCCACAGCATGCACTYGGAACTTTTTGCAGATAGTAATGAAAGACATTTAATTATCTCTGATACACAGATTACTCAAGGCAATTTAGATTACCATTACCGCATAAAAAGTGAAATAAAGATCAGTGGTTTTAGTAAGCATATGTGTAATAAAAGTACTTCAATAGAATGATATTCAGGGTTATAATATGATTTGGCTGGGCTTTTAGATACAGTATAAATGCTATTTTCTAAATGCTGTCAAAGAATGATGAACTATAATTTTTTAAAAAAGTGCTTTCATTGAAAGATAGATGAGGAAATATTTTTCCTTGAGTATTTATTAATATCTACAAAAGTTTTTCTGGAAAACATGAATTATCTTCAATCTTACTAAAGTGAAAACATTAAAGTGTGCTTCAAATGTAAGGATAAGTTCAATGCATCAGCAATATTTCTTGCTGGCATCTTCAAGTTTTATACTGTTGTCCAGATAAGAGCAGGTTGAGTTATTGATTTCATCASGATATGTTGGCTTTCCTCTTCTGCCTACCTATATAAAAAAGTAATTGCTAGTATCTGATAYCATTTTTGAACTGCCATTTAGGGAATTTGGTTGCTCTTGTGAGCTTCTTCGTAACTATAGTAAATAAACTAAATGATATAAGGGCTATGACATTTTTGAATAAGACTTTTAGTGCCAATAATATAAACACTAGCGCTTTGGAAATGTGCTAGTTTGACAGTTCTTCAGAGACTCAAAAAAACCCATTTTGAATTCATTTGGCATGTAAATGGTGCAATTTGCCAAAGCCTTTGTAGTTGAAGCATCCCATGCGATAATAAAGTTTTCAGCTAAAGCTACAAGTTATCTTTGGCCTTTTTTTTTTTTTTTTTCTTAAAAGATTGGCTAGATCGGCTCTTACGTTCAGAGTTCAATAACAAGAAAATACTTTTCTTGACACTTACAGACAATAATTTTCTTAGAGCAGGCCCATCAACAGCTTGAGATGTTGTTACTCAGACTCTGTAGTGTTTACCACAACTACCCAAGCAAGAGCTTGACTTCCAAGGAAGTACAGAAAGTAACTGTTGGCTTTGATGCAAAGTAGCATCAAAGAAATGATATTTTGGGTCAAAGCAACAGCCCACTTATGGTAATCATGTTTTGGTGTGTATTACACTCTTTTCTAACTGAGCCAATCTCTTCTCTAATATCTTAACATAAACAGTACTAATTCTCATGATGACTTTTCATACTTTTCCCGTCTTATCCCATTTATTTTATATTTTACTGTTTCAATTGAAATACCGCACCTGAAATAATACTAGTCAAATGTAGAAGATGCAGCTAAGGGAAGCCAAATTGGCATACCTCATGGGCTGAGGAATTGCTCCCACCCTGGTCTGAGGGCATCAAGCAGCTCCAGTTCCCCATCTCCAGGTCCAGCCCGCAGAGAAGCTGAGCACTTATTCCCCCTGCTCACACATGTATATGCAAATGCACACTTGTACAGATACAACCAGCCGCCAGAGCAACACGTGCAGCCCGACAGCACCTTTACAGGTACCATATGAACACAAGCAACTATCTCATAACTATGAATGATACAGATGGCCTGTTTTTACCCTGTTCTGATCCTGCTCTTAYGCACCAGGAAATCAGGCTCGAAGCTTGCTGGCAAATCACATACATATCCACTGTGCCTGCACACAAATGGACCTYGCCAGCAGCTGGCCCAGACCTGTGGTCTCCCCAGTCACTGACTCTGAAGCCCAGGCTCCCTGGTGGTCCCCAGACCTGCGGTCTTGGTGGTAGCTGGCATGCAGGCATCTTTTTCTATTCTCTGGCTCAAAGATTGCTAGTATCTTTCACAGGCATGTGCGGGTACACACACACACACTTTTGCATAGAATAGAAGCATGCTTGCGCAGAAAATAATTAGGGCTAGAGCGGGTTCAGAAGGTAGGAGAAACTGGTGATCGGGGGATTGGCTTGGCCAGGCAAATGTGCTGACCTGCAGCTTGCCTACATGCAGCTGGTCCCTTTTATCCCTTCTGTTTTCCCATGCTTGTTCTCCCCCATCCACCTTCTTTCCTCCCCTTCTGCAATCTTATTTCTTCCCAATTAAACAATCCACCCCTAATCTTGCAATTGTGACGTATATACCCAAATTGGCATTTCTGATACTGGTATCTAGCTAACTTCAGCCTTATGTTGATATTACAGTTACTGAGGCACTTTTGACCTTGTAAGTTCTGCTCCCAAAAGGTCCTCAGTACTCCCCACCAGTTATTTGTGGAATTTGGTCATCTTTCATGTCACTCCCCCTCAACTACTTGTAAAATCTAGCCATCTCTCGTGATGCTGTCTAACTTTTGTCATTCTCACTCTGTTATATCCAGTGATTTCTCATAACATGTCCAGTAGCTCTTCATGGTCTCTTCAATTAGCTAATCTTCATGCCAAAACTAGTTATCTGTCTGCCAACTGGAATAGTTAGAGTATTTTAAAAAATCTTTTATTACAGGTAAAAAATACCGCTGTATTTTTTTTAAAAAAATGTTATGGAATATGAAAGCAAATTATGAAATATGAAAATAAACTTGCTGTGTAGTTGTAGGAAGTGGCAATTCTGAATTCTTTGAATACCCAGGAGTATCAGCCCATCAACCTCTGAAAAAAATAGTGGCACAATATGTAATATGTTAGAAGAAAGTTTTAGACTCCTTTTTTAATGATGATTAGATTCTGATTTTACATTATCACTATTGTATTTGAATCCTTTCTAACAGTACTTCAGGAACTGTAGTATTATATGTGTCTCATCTTCAGCAAGCATGGATTGCTATCTAAACCAAACTTTCTTGAAAGCATACGCTGCTTATGTATTTTAGAGAATCTTAGAAAAACTAGAATGACCTTCCAAGCTTTGCTCGGTCCCATTACCTTTACATAGGCTGCTTAATAGCTCTCACCTATAGAGCCTTTTTAGTTACCTCTAACTTTACCACACTTTCACTGTTTTAGCAGAAATTTTTCATTTTCCTTGCTTTCCCAAAACCTAATTGGGAAAACTAATTGATTCCTCTAATTGGAAATTTGGAAAACATCAGCCATTTATTGAAAAACATAATAATATGCTTGAAGGTTGACCCACATATCACCTTTGAGCCAGATGTCATTTCTGGTGTTCCTGTGGAATTCTCCTGTAAGTTTTTTGAAAATTTTAAAATTTGACATGCTGGGTAGAACATAAAGGCTGAAATCTCCAAAAAMGTATCCATGCAGCACATCCAAAGATTACATGGCTAGAAAGAAGTTATTCCCATAATGACAGCTAGTCATCAGAATTGAGCCCTGATGAAGGAATCTAGGAAAGTGTAGGGCAATAAAATCTGAGGAGGAGCTAGTGTGAAYGAGAAGGCATAGATTAGCTGAATACCAGGCAGTGACTGAGAAATGGGAGAGGCAGAGAATTACATGGAGACTGAACTGACAGGGAGCTGTGATGTGGAAAGATGGAGGGCAGAGGAAGTAACAAATGACATCTATGTATTTTTTTGTAACATTGCAGAAATGACTCACGGTCCAGTTATGATTCACAATCGTTCTTACTACAGTTCAAAATTTCTTTCCTTGAATGTTGGTCTGGATGCCATCTGGTTTTTATGATAAACTCCTCGATTATAAATTCTCCATATTTATATCTGTCCAATGGATAGGAGCATTTGCTCTGTAACATGAATGTTTATCTTTTGGACATTCAACAAGGCAAACATTTAGTGAGATGTAATAAGCAGATAGTCAATATTATTAAAACATTTGAGAGTTCAGGGGTGGCATTAGATGAGCTAAATATTGCAGCTCATGGTAACCAGATGAAAGTCTGTCTTGTAAAATAATATTATTTAGYTGTCCTGAAATGTGACTGCTAGTACTTTGGTCTAAAGTATTCATTTCATGCTGACTTGGTACCTTTAACAGAGATGTTACTCATTTTTTTATTTGTGTGTACTAGTGCTGTTGACAATATGAGGCCACAAAATGAATCCAAGAATATGAGTCTCTTGCTATACTACATGTATATTAGCTGTTGCTATAAGCCTTTAATTATGATTGTATAAATTCTGTTGTGAATTTTAGAGATCATCAATCATCGTAGCAAATAAAGAGCCAGATACTCTGCCATAAGTCAACTTAGCTTCATTAATGTCAGCAGAGTTCCACTGATTTACACCAACAAAGATGACACAGAGGCACTTGCTATGTTTTACTGCCTTTCACATGAGCTGTGCTATTGCAGTGTTTAATGACTCCTAGACTAACAGTTGATTCCCCCCCCCCAGGTCCTCTCTGTGCTTTCACCGTTTTGTCAGCCACTTGAGCTTTCAAATATCCTTAATCTGAGTAAGTGTAAAAGAGTGTTCAGTGCTGTGGTGCTTGTCTGCAGTTATCACTGAGGCATTTTAATTTCTGCTCTCTAATCAGAGATAATAGTCAAAGTGGTTTGTGAATTAGAATAGTCAAAGAAATAGTCAAAGGTGTCGTGAAATGTAAGCTGGCTGCGTGTAGCCTTTCTGGTTTAGTTCTGTAATAGAACAAACTTAAAACGTTTATGAATATGAATAGATGTCCTTTCAGTGCTATAGGAGAACCCCAACTGCAAATAATTAAACACCTACGCGACTTAATAAAGCCCGCTGAGTTCATCATGTGGTCCTTGATGTGCTTCTTTTAGGTACGTTTATTGCAGGATAAGTTGTTACTGGAGGAGAACTGAGTTCTGCTTAAAATACCAGTCAGCTAAGCTGGCATTTATTGATCTAGTTGTTGTGAGAWTGGGCAGGACACTTTTAAAACAAGAATCACTGGTAAGGTCAGARTTATAAAATGAACTCTTTTTCCCAKCAAAAGCTAGCAGATTTGTTTGGTGGCTGCTGCAGTTGCTGCTAGTATTATGTCAGGTATTTTGTAAATATAAAGGGAAGGCACAGCTCCTGCTCGCACATACTTGCAGCCTAGGCATCTACCTACATTGCAGTCACAGAAATAGTTGCTTTAAATACTGGGGCTGATATATCCCAGCCAGCTTTAAACTTGGCTGCCTCAGGTACCAGTAAAAATCTTGCTATAGCRGTGCAAAGTTTAGGCTAATGTGAAGCTGGGCTCTGCTTTGCTCTGCAATGCAGCAGCCAGACTTCCCACAGTACCCAAGCTTGCTAGCTGAAAGCTGTATAGGTTTCAGGCTTCTCACAGCTCAAAACTCATGCCTTCACTTTTATCAATAGTTTTCTGTAATGATGGATTCAGATTTTAGCCTGACCTGTCTTCTGATGGAAATACTTTCTAGAGATGTAGTAGTCTTTTCTYCATGGCAGTGTCTCATATTTTTGTTATGATTTACAGTCTCTGTAAGAACTTGCAGCTATGCTCTGTGAATAATTGTTTTTTCATCTTGGTTGCTCAAATATAGTGTGCATAGCTGTTTCATTTCTTTCTGGTTGCTTTGACCCTCACTGAAACAAAATGTTCTCCAAAATTCACTTTCTTCAGCACAAAATACCCCATTCAGAGCTAAATCCACAAAGCTGCCTAAGGAAACTGCATCTGTTTTTCAATGTGGTTCATGTTTATGTACCTTGAACCAGTTTTGTCTCCTACCTGGTGAAGTAAACCCATAATTCCTATTTCCCACGTTAGAATATTGAGTGATGGGGTGATCTTAGTCATGGTGATACTGCTTCATATTGCATAGACATGAATGAYACGTTCACTGAAGCAGAGGCTGGAATCAAATGTGACACTTCTCAGATGAGTGTTTGATCCATGGACCATGGTATTCTTCTTTGTCTCAGTGAATCCATATTTTCTGGTTGTGAACTTACCATCAGAAGAGATTGACAAGAGGTTGTCTCAAACCATGTTCATGTTTAAGAGACGCTTATGAGGGTTGGGAAGCCTTTATTGAACTGTCTTTCCTGAATCAGGATCTTCAAGTGTGTCTTGCTAGTTACAGATTGTTGATCAGAAAACAAGTCTTAAAGTGGCCCACAATCTATTCTAGTTTCTGTCAGCTTGTGGCCTAGTCAGAAATTCCCTCCACAGATCATGAGGATCTATGAAACCTGGAGAGATCTTTGTGGTAAGTATCAGACACTACAATAAAAATGGCAAAGCATGGGGAAAAAAATAGATTATAGCTGTTTTGGAGCTGGACTACTTTTAAACTCAGTGTATTCTTGACTTGGGGAGAAGAAGAGGAAGGAAGGGTAGGTGCCCAAGTTTCAGTTAATACACAGGCGGTGTGTATGTGCAGGGATGCAGAACATACATACCTCACAGCAGAGATGTGTCTCTTTGACCCTCTTCATGGCAGAGAGGAGAGCCATTTRCCTGACAAAGTGGATGTGTATCTAATCCAAAACAAAATTTATTCCTGGGAATTGGCTGCTCTGAGATAAATCCCACTTAAAAACAAAGGCTTTCAGACAGTGTTTTTTCCTTATTGTCCTTAACAGGAATTTTGAGTGTGAACTTCTGTATCCTCAGTAGCTCCATGCTAAAACAGCAAGAGGACAAGTTTTGAGCCCTATAATCAAAAGGTTTTTAAAGGAGTAGGCTATGCGGTTGGAGTTATGTGGCCATACTTCAGCTTGCCTCTGGGTGGCATTTTTTGCAAGACTTACAAGCAGACTTTACAACRCAGCCTTATCCTAAGCAGGTGTCTTCCCCAGGTACTGCAGGAGCTTACTTGGTGCCCAGACCTTAGGAAGCTGTAGAAAAGGCTGTCCTTTCCAGTCCCTGGGAGATGAGTCCAGTCTGAGTCCCAGACACCTTTCTCCTTTGACAGTCTTGAATTTTTGGATCCTCTTTTGTTGATCCCCCAGGACAATACTTTACCAAGATCAAAATCTATGCCAAAACCCACAGCAGCTAAAGATACTTACAAAAAATTCTTGATAAGTTTCCCTGGATCGAGAGATAYCAGAGAAACTCTTAACTGAAAAAGACTGTCCCTGTGGGCTCCCTTTTCCCCCACCCATTACTCCAGCCCTTAAGAACCATGACCAAACACTGGTCTTCAAACAAGTGGCTCATAGCTTTCCAGGACTTTGATTTTGTGAGGGATCTGAAGGATTGCATCTCAGCTGTCCTCTTTTCTTTGTTCTCTCCTATGGACAATAATAGGAGGCAGAAAGAAATTGCATCATTTTTTTTGGCTGCTGATAAATCAAGCAAAATCAGTGTTGTGCAAATGTGGTGAATATGAAAACACAGTAAGATCCATTCTGACCTCTAGAGAAACCTCGTTTACTACAGAATAAGCACTTGGTCTTCTGCATATTTTTTGAAAGTTCTTTTTAGAGATGAAAAAAATTCTATGCAATGAAGTGGAACAAAAATTACCTTTTAGAGTGAAGGCAAAAGAACAGGCTGAAATGATTAAAGCAAAGTTATAGTGTAAATTACTACCTTGAACATGTTTTTTTCATAAACCCTCTTCTGAGTTGTATTAAAAGGTCTTCAGTTTTTAATTTCTCATGTGAAATTGCTTATAATTCACTGATTTATTCAAAATTTAAATCTAAAGGACAATTTTTGCCGAATAAATGTTTCATAAGTCTATTTGACCCCAAATACTTGAGAGACATTTTAAATAGATTTCACAAGTAATGTATCTGATACTGATTCACCAGGATGATTGTATTTAGCCTTTATCCTTTTCATTACAGGATGTAGGCCCATAATATATTATCTTCTGTACCCTTCATCAGTTGATTGTAATGTTTCTGAAGTGATGTTTTGCAGACCTTAACAGGGAGGGAAGGGGGTCATCTTCCTCGCTGTAAAATGTCTACATCTGAACTATTTTAGATTGCCTGCAGGAGAGCAAAATAGGTATCTTAGGTTGTTGGTCTATTTTATATATCTACTTTAGGATGAAGCTGACCATGTCTGAGAATTTTATGTCCCTTATAATACAACATGGTGTCTAGTTCAGTCTAGATTATGTGTGTTTGGTCAAATGAGTTTATTTGGGATTTTTATAATGTTTTGTCTTTCTGTCTTTTAAAGCAGACTTAATGTTGCAAAGGCTGTTACTGAAAGATGTAATGTGGAAAAACAATCTCAGCGGAAGTGTTTTTTGACTGTTCCAGTTGAAATTGTTTTTTTATCTGATYGTATAATGACCACTTGAAAAAGGCATCCAGAGACATACAAACATGATTTTACAGAAGTAATTTTTGCATACTTACCAAAAACCAAATGCACATCACAGAGCTAACTTACTTGAGTAATGGTATTTGAGGTTCACAATGAAAGAAGGTACTCACCTTGTGCAGCGTCTGCAGGTACTTATTTTTTAAGTGTCTTTGCCTTATTAAGGTTATACAGCTCAACATCARAAAATGAAGAAATGACAATGCTGTTTCTCATCCTACCGTACCTCTTTCTGCTGTTAATCATGCACTATGACACTGCAGTGCTTCTCTGAATACTACGTAGCTTTATATATTTTGCACATTATTGTATATCRTGCATAATACAATAATTATTATTTTCTTCATTTTACACATTTGCATTTTTTGTTTTAAGTAACCATTCGTTTTGCATGTGTGCTGTAAAGCCTAAAGGAAGGAGTTTCATAGCTTCTAAAAGTGTTCATAAGTGGTTATCCTAAGAAAAAAAGCACTCATCCCTGGGCATCTGAAAAATCTTGACCTGTTGTTACRAATATCTTTGAGGTAAACATATATAATAATAATAATAATGCTTCCTATTCTGAGTTGAGTATATTGCTAATGACTAAATTGCTTATAGATGATACTACTTTTTGTTGCCCCCTTCGAATGTTTCCTTACAGGATATAGTATTTGGGAAATGAGGTCATATATAGTGAATTTGATTTATAGTCATTTATACAAAATACATGGCTTTTCTAAGGAACAGTTCTTTGAGGTAGTTAACTATAAAATTTATTTATCTAAAACCTTATTTGGCCTGTAAGCAGCAGCTTATATACTATCTTGCATTTAATCTGTWTTTGGTGGTTTAATGGATTCTATTCTGTTTATTTTACGAAAGTACTTTAGTTTGTGTTTATTGAAATATACAGAGTAATGCAAGCTACTTAKATATATCTAAGGTTTAGATATGAAAACCTTATTAGATACTGTACTGCTTGATATATCATTTGCAGTAAGGCTATATTAAAAAAAGTAACATGGGTCAGATTTCTGTGCAGAACCTGAGTAGTTCTGTTTTCTAACACCTGTGGGCTTAAGCATGAAATCTGAATGTTTTCATGATAGATTTCTTAAGAGCATTTAATAGAAGTATTKGTAGTATTCTTTATCTGCTGGTCCCCATGTTTAGCATATATATTGTAAAATATTATAGGAAAAAGGAATCAGAGTTATAAATTAGTCATTTTTAATTTCAACGTGAAAACTATTGCTGCAGTGTAAATTTCTGATTTTGTCTAGAAAAAATTACTTCTTTATAATGATCATCTATGCAGCTAAGACAGAGGGTAAGTACAATTTGCTGGCTCAGACTAAAAGTCTGTCTATCCCATGTTCTTATCCCTGATGCTGGATATTGGTTAATAGCAGATGCTCAGGGATAGAGTAAAAGGAAGGAACAAGTGTATGATGTAAACTTCCCTGATATACCTCCCTGTTCTCCAGCAGCCTCTTAATATGAGGCTTTCTATGCAGCAAATGTGCCTAATAGCCCATGACTGTAGTTGTGTTTTGATCAGAAATGGGTTGACTCTTGTCAAAGGTATTTAAAGTGCCCAGTACTACACAGGTCTTTCTGCAAGCGGTATTTCTAATAGTGCTATGTGTAGAATGATATATGGGATGATGATGATGATAGATTTCAAACCCCAAAGCTTTTACTTCTGTTATCAAAGTTTTTATTGCTATTAATTAATTTGCATTAAGGCTATTACAGTCTTTCCCAACAAGGTCCTATTGTTTTAGACACATTTGAGTTGGAAGGTGCTGTAAATTAAATAGCACCAGGTGATGTTTCCAGGGACTAGAACACGATGGGGCCATACAGCTGAATTGTTAGAACGA
This sequence comes from Rhea americana, assembly GCF_003343005.1. NCBI lineage: Eukaryota > Metazoa > Chordata > Aves > Rheiformes > Rheidae > Rhea > Rhea americana. The sequence goes on along the minus strand of NW_028186867.1, from coordinate 543,384 downwards.
TGCTTGGCATGCTTTTGCATGTGCCATTTAACACTTTCCCAAATAACTCCTGGCCATGGGTTGGCAACTGGCATGAGCTGTGGTCCGCCCCCACAAGGCTTTTGGATGTGGCTCTTTCTGTTGTGGAGGTTAAGAGAATAACTACTGTGAGAATTACTGTGCAGTAATGATACTGGCACAGACCGTTCTGTGCTGCTTGCTCTCAGTGCCAAAGAACAGCCTCTGGCATAAGCAATTTATTAGCATTGCCATAGTGACAGAAATGTTCTCAGGCCAATATTGCTTGCATAGTATCTGGAAATACGTAACAGGGAGGTGGAGGTTATTAGAAATCTTTTACTTTCAAGGCTTAATAAAGGATACTTTAAACACAATTACCCTGTGTAAAAGCGAAAAGATGCACTGTGCCATCATTGAATCTTGCAAAATGTACAACGTGTAATGTTATTTCCAAGCTGGTCGAGATTTTGTATTGGTTACACGTTGTCTAGCAGCCCATAGCCACTGTAGCCACCTGCAAAGAAGTGTCGGTGGCAGGTTTTGGCAGGTAAGAACAACAGTGCTGATAGGGGCAGGTATACTTAGAGGAAAGATTTATCATCTGAGTAGGAGAGCAAGGCAATGAATGGGTTTGTTCTCAAGTTGATTTATGTTCCATTGTGTCTTGCCTGGCACCTTATTGGTATAATGAATTATTCCTTAGAAGTTGTCTAGAAGACCTTAGAAATTTTTCTAAGGGACACAGACATGTTTATGTCTGTATTTAGTTTCATGGTTAGTTATTCTGTGCTTTCCAATAAGCACGTGCAAGCTGGCAGAAATTTTACTCTGAAATTGCTAGTTACCATTAGCAGTTACCTGAAGTGCCTTCTGGTTTCATACCARTTGCATTAAAGAGGAGAGCCAAACTGGGGCTCTCTGCTTTTGGTTGTTCTGTTCCCCATGAACAAAGTTGTGGCATATGGATGTAACCAAACCATTTGTACCACCTCAGGTTGAGGCAAAAAAAAAGGTTTGTAGAAGCACATATGTTTCCTCTATGTCTCCTGTCTGATTTACCATGATAGGTAGCTGACTTACTGAGTAGAGCTGCCAGGCAATACTTTCCAGTTGATAGTTCAGATATTTATGGTTGAATTTAATCTGATATAAGAAAAGGCAGGATAAGCCTATACACTATCCAGGAAATTAAAAATAATGTGTCTGAAAGACCCTTCCTGAGAAATAGTGAATAAATTTGTACTAGTAGTCTTTCTGGAACTGTGACAGGTGTAGGAATATAAGGAAGGCAATGCTTGTTAGTATTTTTTAGGTAGTAGGTTAGTATCTAGTTAGGTAGTATCTTTTATTGGGGCAACAGTGGTAGTTTGAAGCAACAAGATCTTCACGTTAGGAGTTTTCCAGCTTTATGAACTACTCTACTAACAACTTGCTATTAGGCAAATTGGTAGTTAAATTAATTTTTGTGCCGAGAAGCTTCTTGGTTTTTTTTCAGCTGCTGAAGTTCTCTAACAGAAGATACTATTCTTGCCTAAATAAAAAGGTATATAAAACCATGTTTTAGAGCAGTGTGCCTTCCAGCATACGTACAACTTGGTTAGAGGGTGATGTATTTGTTACAGGCAACGTCATTCTTTATAGAGCAGCTGTAAAAGAGGCTTCTTCACAAGGATCTGAGCACTCTCCAGAAGTGCATTAAGCTCTGGCTGTCRTTGTTGGTTTCCCTCATGCTTGGTCTTGGTCTTGGTTTCCCATGTGCTTCCTCAGGGATGAGCCCATGCAGTGGAGTTGTGTTCTGGAGTTGCCACTGCCACAGTGCGGATTTGCTTGTGGGGCTCACTGAACTAAGGACTCATTTTGATGGTCTGTAGTCACACAGACGTGAAAATCATTTCAGAGTTTTGCAGTTTCCACTGGTAGAAGATATAGGCAAGTCAGAAGTGATTTTCTAGCCTCCCCACAACCTGATGTGCTTCCACACTACTCGAAGCCCCAGCTCCCGAGGAATAGGATCTGAGCCCTAATTTGCAAGGACTCAGAGAGCTTCCTACTGGAACCAAGAACATCAAATAACAGCCATATCAGACTCACTGTTYGAGCTCGGAGGACCCTGTGTTTTGTGTGTGGTGCACAGGCCTCAAAACTGAGTAAGGCAGCCCTGAGAGGAACTGTCTACCAAGCCCTCTTCTGGAAGTAGAGATTTAAACATTAACATGATCCACTGAACTCATSAGTATGAGTTTGTTGCCTCCTGCAGGACCACAGCAATACAGTCTAGCTGAACATGGTGTAATTTGAGATAGGTGGAAGTGTGTAGGGAAGAGGTGATAACAAGAGCAGCATTTTGGATTTCTATTTGCTGTTTGTGGCTTTTGTAGATATCCCAGGAAATGAAAATCTTTTCTATATTCTTCTAAGGCTCTACTTAATATGGGATCAAGATCATTTTCTGAGGTGAGGTCAGTTGTCTGTAATTTCACTTTTTTGGTACAGGAACTTGCACCTCAATTGAGCTTTCAGAAGCTAGTCCAAAATTAGGAGAAACAAAGAACTATATAAAACCTTGTCTTTGTCCATTCCAAGCAGAAAGTGTGCTATTAGCAAGGTTAATAGCATGTAAGAAACCCAGATACAACTTTTTGCACAAGAGAGATTTTGAATGGAGGACAGCTGTTTACCCTATTTAGTAAACGCTGCTTGTGTTGCTTTGTGCTCAACCACTAGCATCATAGATATGGTACAATAATTTGAATATAATTTTCATTAATGAATTCTGATGTATACGATAACTGTCTTTGCTCTGTAGACTCTCCTGCTTTGAAGTTTTTTCTGATCAATTTTTAGCTATTTCCATATCTATACCTGTTGAAGAGTTCTGTTTTTCTCTTTTAAAGGACATGTCTTTCTGGCTCAAAACCCAGCTTATTTATTTAYTTATTAGTTTCCAATTTTTATGGTACATTCACTCATCCAATTCGATATTTATCAGTAGTAATAACTGACTGCCAAGATATTTTCAACATTAATTCTGGGTGTCTGTGCACTGGATAGTCCTGCATTCAGAATTACTAAGCAGACCATGCAGACAGACAGTTTGGCTGTAACTTGTTTGCTCATTTATATACAGAAGAATGGAGATGAATAGCTAATTTTGCTGCAGAGAGTTGCCTGCTCTGAATCCCAAACACTCCATATTTTGTAACTCCAAGAGCCTGATCAAGCTGTTATATCAGTCTTTCACTGCTGGAATGGATTAGTTGTTCCAAACTTCCATTTCTCTCTTCCCCCCAACTTCCAATAAAAGAGAGTTTAAATCATGATTTAGAAAGCACATTAAGTATTTCTAGCATGACTAATTTTAATTTTGCCAAAGGATTATGCTGGAAGTGTAGTCTTGCCTGAAGGAGCAGAAGAGAAAGTACATACAAAGACCAGGCAGGCAAGCACCAGCAGGGGGGCCAGATGCCCGTTTTTTYCCCCAAATGGGTCATGCCACATTGTTTCAGTCTAAAAGATTGATTTGACCCCAATGACATATAAAATGCAAGTTTCTGCACAGCTCTTCATCTTGGAAGCTGTATTACAGCTTCAATTTTACAAGCGCTGTGAAAAGTGGGAATACAAGCCCAAAGTTTACAATGCTAAACTGTTCATACTTACAGAGTTACTTGGAGAAATTACCAGTGAATCCCAAGTAAGGCTAACTTGGCAAAGCAATCACAAATGTGTTTGATATCTAACATGTCCATTGTGTTAAAGCTGTTGATAATGGAACTGAAAGAATTCTGACCAGGGAAGATTCATATGGATTTTAATATTCTAAAACATATATAATTGAGGTGGATTTTTTTAGTGGTGATGATGAAGTAACATGTGCCTCTCTGTGCTCTTCCGCATGTGGGGTTCACTATTGCCACTATTCCTGTTCAACCTTTYTTTTGCCTTCATCTCCTCCTTCTTCTGATTGCTTTTCGTTGCAGGTGTGAGGACTTGCAATAGGAGGAAACAGGTTTTATTCTTCCCAAAGGCATTCAATCTTTGCTTGTTTTTRTTTCATCTGGCAATGTATTGCATGCAGCTTTAGAGTTAGATTAGGGCTGGTTTTGACTCTGAGGATCTGAGCTCTACTGTCCTGTGGAGAGCAGCCATGGTAGTCATGAGAAGAGAGGATCTTAACAGCTATGTACATCTGTACCTGGGCTTTTGTGTGTTGAAATAATCAGAGCCCTTCAAACTAAGAAGTGATTTCAGTCTTGTTACAGTGAATTTGCAGGCCTCACCTACACTGTAGGTGAACAGAAGCACCCTTTGAGTTTGACCAGGAGTATGGGGAATGCTGGGAATGGTTGATTTAACAACTTGAAGACAGGAGTATTTTATGGATAGTGAGATAATAAAGGTTGCCAGTGCCTCCAAACGTTTTTCTGTTTCCCACAAACATCACCTTTGTCTTCCTTGGGCTGAGTTTCCTTCAGGTGTTGGTGTAAGTCAGGCTGCCAGTAGACTCAGAAAGGAATTAAATGCTGATCGATGTCTGTACTAAGCTGTAAGAAAGCATTACACCCATACAAGAACAAGTTGTTCATTGCCAATCTCTGGGAACATGCTGAAAGGTTATGGAAGCTACAAGAAAGTTTTACTTGTAATTTTGGCTGCACTGAGAGCCTAATGTCATGAATATAGGATGGAATGTTCCTGGTTAGTCCAGAAGTTTGAGCGTGAATTTGCTTTTGGCAGTGGCAATGCTTTTTCCCATGCTATACAATTTAGAGGGACTGAGGATTTTGCTGCTATGTGTCTTCCTTCTTGTTGCACACTCCACCAGCCCTCCTTGCCTTCCCCTTCCTCCTACTGTTGCATGGTATGACTGTGAGAAAAGTCACCTTGGACTTTATCCCTCAGTTGCCTAGATTTGGAAGATGGAATAAGATGGAATATATGGCCTGTGGTTTGGAACTTGAGTTTTTTTCTCCCTCACCAAGCCAGTGCTAGTGTATCAGSTTGTTTTGAGGATGGGATTCTTCTTTTGCAACTGAGTACTCTGAGTAGTTGCCAGGCAACTATCCATATTTTAAAGAGAAAGTTTTAAGGTGTTATTCATTTAAAAAGCGGTTTCTTTTTCCTGTCCTTTTGTCTTAGGAAACAGGAGATGTTTCATTGAAGAAAAGCTGAATTGCAAAATATTTTTAATTTGAGCTGCAGTTGCAATTTTTTTCTGTTTTTTTAATGTTTTGTGTATTTGAATCATATCAAGATTAGTAAATAGAAATAAGTTTTTTAAAACTGACAATATAGTATTAAACAAGCCAGTTTTACTCTAGAAAATGTGGTGCAGAAACTTAAATGAGACTTCTTCTAAACTATAGGTAATCATTTTATTACTTGTCCTATAGCAAAATATATGTCCTCTGAATCACTGATCCTTTAGAAAATCTTATTTTTTCCCCACCAAAGGATGTATTGTAAACTGTGTTCTACAAGGATATGAATCTGATTGAAGATGTTAAAGGTTTCCAGCACCATTTCCTGAGGTTTATGGAGATGTGKATGTTAACAGTGAGTAGAATACTTAACCGTCATTGGAGAAGACTTGTTTCTCTTGCTAGATGTTCCGATTCATTTTAGAAGATAGTAAAGTGAGCTTGCCTTTTTCAGGTCCAGTTGTTTCCAACTGAGTGTGAGTATGTATGTGTCCATGAAATTGTGTGCAATGTTTCAAAACAGAGTAATTACATTAGAGTAATTKTATTTCCAGATGTCACAGATATCATTTTTGCTCCCACTCCCAAATATGAGTTACCAGTTTTTGAAGTTAAACTCCTTGTGAAAACTGGGTAAAACTTTTCTAATTAATCTTTTTGARTTCTTCATTTCTGGAATAATAACAATTTGATTTGCATATTTTGTTAAATAAAAATGTTATATAGTGATTAAATTAAAAGCCATTTATAGCCTAGACTTTGTGTGATCTGAAAATATAAAGGTTGGTTGTCTGAGTAACTGAAGATGTGGAGGGATTATTTTCTTTAGAGGAATATATGCTTCCTACATATGATGACCTCTTTTTTTTCTGTTAAAAATCGGCKGACTATATGTCCAGAAAGTGATTTCCTGCTTTCACTTTGTAGGATATAGCCTGACCAAGAAGTACATAATTTCTGGTGACAGCGGCAAAGATATTATTTTTGTATTTAAAAAAGGGTGGTGGGTGTAAAAATGTGCTTTCCACACAGATTTGCAGGCCTACCCTGCAGAATTGCTTCCTTGAACAGATGGCATTTGGTCATTGCTCTGTGGCTTTTTCTTGTAACAATTATTCTTTGTATGATTGTGACCATACGGGTGGGGTTTTTTTTTGTTTTTTTT
>NW_028186867.1:455688-536998 GCF_003343005.1 Rhea americana | reverse complement strand
CCCCTTTTCTTGTTGCTGAGCTGGTTGCTTTTAATGTACTAAAGCTCAAGAAACAGATGAGCACCGTGAAGTCAGTTTTGTCCCGGAGGCTGTTGGCCGCTGGATGGAGCTTGGGAAAAGGCTGAAGCCAAGCAGCGAGGGCTGGCCGCGCTCAGGGCAAGTTGACGTGCGCGTGGCGGTGCAAAGGGGGTTACCCTCTTAGGCTGGCGACCGAGCTCTGCACACGCTGGATGCAGTCCTGGGCTGGAGTCAGCTCTCCCCGTTAGCTGGCAGCTGGTCGCAGGAACATTTTAACGTAAGGCCCATTACAGCCTGCAAGCAGAAACCAGCTCTTCTGGCAAAGAGCGATTTAAACAGCTGCTTGGAAATACCCAGGGCCTGACTCCCTTTTTAGCTGAAGCATGTTTGCTCTAAAGCTCTGGCATCAGTTGAGTTTATGTGCCCAAGTAAATGAAAATAAAGGCCTCCGGTCACTCCTGGAGCAGTAGGTTCAAACCTAAATAGGCAGGTTTGGCTCAGTTCGTCATTCCTTGATGAAAATGCTCTTTGCATTTACTTTTATAGCAGATATTTAAAACCAAAGTTCAGTGTGCTTCCTGTRCACATTAAAATGAAGCCATGATATACTTTGTAAGAGTCGAGGGTTTAACTGATATAATTACACAGAGATTCCTCTCTTTTCTTTCCTGTGCCATGCCATGCAATTTAACTTTTGTCCCATGTTTTAAAGGACACTATTCAGTGTTGTTCAGTGGCTCAGTGATGTTATGTGAAAATTAAAGTACTTTGGGCCAAAAATTGCAATCTAACTGTAAAAGGTTATTGCATAATACCCTGTTTAATTGAAACGTAGTAAATTGGGGACTTCTTCACTGCAACGTTTCCTATGAAATTGATTTATCCTGATGACGACTGCTGCTTAAAGGCGGGGATAGTATTGGCCAAAATTTGGTTACTGCTGGGTAGCCAAATAACGTCACAGATCATGTGTAAGCAAGTATGAAATTCTGTGCTCTTACTTTTTCCTGTTTTGTTCTCGTGCTTTTTCCAAAAAAAGACTTGATGGGCATAGTAGGGCTAGAGAAGAGCCTGTCTGCCTTTTAACCCTGAACCCCAGCACACCGTGAGCCTGAAGGTACCTGACACTTAAAAGCCAGACCAATTCATATCCACTTCAAACGGCTCAAATCTATCACTTTTTTTTTAACCTTGAAAAGATGCATGAGAGATGAAAATATTTCAAAACTTCACGGTTTCACCCCTCAGTGGCCAAAGTTTTCTTTTAATTGTAGTTGGTTATCTTGAAGTCTACGTGCTGGAAGTCTTGGTTTCAGCACTGTATTTATTGTTAGAAGTGCACTGTTGTTGTTTTTCATCACACAATGAATCTTCCAAAATATTTTTGGACAGTTTCAGTTCTGAAATGTTACAGGCCTTTAATGAGATTTTTCATGAGATTGGGTGTTGCGGAGTTCAACCGCATTTAAACTCACAAAGAGAGTGAAATATGTGTCACTTCAGTAAAAACAAGCAATCTGCAGCATTCCTCTGAACTCGGAAGTGAGGATTGACATAGGCTTGGAATTCACGGCAAAATACAAATGCAACAGATGTTTGTGATAAGCTCTTACTGAGCCATAGGAAGGCTTGATTTTTTTCAGAGCGCTGGAACCACTGCAGGTGTCGTGGGCTTAGTTGTCCTCTGTATTTATGCTCATATCAGGCCTGATGGGGCTGAGAGACAGACAGGATTTTCTGGATTTTCAGGCTTCAACTGAGATTAAAAGGAAATGTGAATTCTCAACACTTTGCAGAATTAYGCATTATTTTTGTAAATGTCTTTTGAGATGTTGTTCGGAGTTTAAAGGTGAAGCTTTAGAAGTTAGTCATCTATCAGTAGCATTAATCATAGGAATTTCTGACACAGCATATTTATGCAACTTAACTGTCTTACATTCTTTGTTAAATGTTTGTTACTTGTACGAAAACTGCATTTTTCATAAGACTATGCCAATTATAATGTGATGATAATTAAACTTGAGTTTTATGTGCTCTTGTTAAAATGCAAAAATGCTGTATTAAAATCTTCATATTCATCAAAATTAAATGCTTATTTAGAAACCTTCTAAAACTTCACTCTGCATTATCTACAGTAGGAAAAAGAAAATCATGAACTAAGTAAAATGTACTGGATATATTGCCCAATAAGATTCATTCCTCTGTAATCCAGTCATTTATTACATTTTTTTTCCACGTGGTAAATTTGTCATTAAAAATTATAAAATTTCTACGATAGATGAAGAACGGTAGGCAAGGATCATACAGTATTAACAAAGGATATATATATATATATATCGAAATGCCTCTAAATACCTTTCTTCTCTGATTTTATCATTTTGCTCTGCAGATGAAATATTGGTCTGTGACTGTTGCTGTGTATACAAGAGTTGCACAGCTTACTGTGCCTGTTCCTTTCTGCTTTTCTTCTAGAAGAGGCAAAGGTGTGGTCTTCTCTGTTAGGAGGGAACACAGTCCCTCACTATGTTAAACTTAACAGGAACTTCACCTGAAAATTATGATTGTTATTAGAAATGGTTAGAAATGAATTGCTGAAGTAAGTAGTGTTGACAGATGACATAACATATATTATTGATACATCATTTTTTAGGTATAACAGTAATGTTATTAAAGTTAGGTTGGATGTTGGCTGATACTTCACTGGCTCAATACATTCTTGTGTTTTACGTGTGGGATTCTGCGGTCAGGTGTGTGTTATTCTGTTGTACCTATTCAGCCACTGCTTTCAGAGTTTCCTGGCACAAAAGGGTCCTGACTTCAGCTAGATACTTCACTCCTTTTTGAGTCCCTTTCARATCAGAGCATTTCGCCAAAACCAGTGACCTTCATTCCATGATGTCTGAACTCTTATTTTGATGCCTTTAGTTTACCTGTTTTATTAAGAGTTTTCACTATGCAGTGCCCAATTTCGTTTTATTTATAGTGATTTTAAACTGCTGGAGGTGAATGGGGGATTTGATGTCCTGATTGTCATGACTGCAAGTTCCATTACATTTTCTTCTTAATTTTTTTTATTATTCAAAGTCACTATAAACGATGCTTGTGGTTGACCTTTCTCTTTACCTGTAAATAACGATTTTCTGTCTGAATAGGCTTCCCCCAAGCAGACATCAATCCTGTTTAACCTACCTGTCCCAAAGGATCTATTTTGAAATGCCTAATATTTGTCTTTTAACTCCCTTGCTTTTTGAAGAAGCTTGCCTGCAGTTATGAATGAAAAGAGTCTATGTATCTTGTAAGAGGTACATTAATGGCCTAATCTTCATTATATATAATACCTGTAATGATATTTACATAGATACTCTCAAATTTAATGGATTATTAGTTGGGCATTTGTTCTTACAGATAGGTAAATAAAAATTTTCCACAGGCATTAGTGAAAGCATCTTGGGTGTAATGAAATTGAAATATGATCACCAACACCCCTAATTATAAGAATTAGAAAATACGTGGATGTACAAGTGCTGTCCTTTAGAAAGATGAGACACTTTGAAATGAGAAAGTAGATTCAGCCATGTTGTGTTGAAGTATGAGGGATAATCTGTCAGGAAAAAAAAAAGGATCAAACATACCTCATTTTTTTCCCTTCTATATCCCAAGTTTAATTTTCACATGACAGCTCTATCTGGCAGCCTCACCTCCCATCAGTGCAAGCTGTCATTCAAGATTATTTCAATTAAGTTCTCTTTCTCGTTTTGCATTTGCTGAGGAGTCATGATGGCACACTACCAAATTAGCAGTCAAGAAGAGTAATTCTCTCTACTTGTATGTTGTTAGAAGAATGGGGAAGGAGAGAGAGAGATCATTCCTCTTTTTCCTCTCTGTCCTGTAGGCCTTCTCCAGAATAGTTGCAGAACTAGAGGACTTCAAGACTGAATGTAAAAACATAGTTGAAGACACAAAGATTGGATTTGAGGGTTCTATGAGTTACTATAAAGATCTTTAAAATTTATTCTGTCTGCCTTGGTTGTTTGTAGAAACCTTTCACTTCACACAAGCTCACTTTGGTCTGGTAGCCAAGGAATGAAAAGTTTTCTTCACTCTTTCCTTCAGTGCAGTAGTAGGACTTCTTTACAAAAACACCATGTCTTTCTAAGTTTCTCTGCACCTGAATCTCCAGTGAAAAGAATTCATACCCTGCATGTGAAACTGGAGACAGCTTACTGTACTGTCACACAGACTGCTTCTCTATGTGGGCCTTATTGGTACTCACATTTCTAACTGAGTCAAGCCTTCAACCCATTTCTGAGGGCAAAGAGCTGCACCCATCAGACTGACAGAATGGTTTATATCCCTGAACTTTTAAAATACATGATTGTGGATGAACTAAGCAACTACAGTATTGAGTGCCCACCTCTTGTCTACAGATAGGACTAACTCTTATGTTGCTACTTTCACCTGATTCAGCTGAGAAATGTGACATTTTGCTGAGGAAGCAGTAGATGAAATAATTAGTGTATGTGGTGCCACCAAAAGGGCTGGCCTTGTTCAGGAGCACTCCAACGTGAACTGTGAAAAGGAAGGAAATAAGTAGATAATTCAGAACCCTTTCGAAGACCTGCTTATCAATTGCCTTTCTGCAGGAATGAGGAAGATTTAATTCAAAGGATAAATAATGGCTTTTGTTTCTGTTGTAAGTGCTTATTTTGGTACACTCATAACTGTACTGAGCTGCTGCCAGTTTTTGCTCCAGGTGATACTGTCATAGCTGCAATGAGTGATTAAGAGAAAAGGAGGCTTCAGATAGTCACTTCCTGCAGGGTCCCTTGGCTTGGGACTTTTTTATTCTCTTTTATCCTAATGACTCGAATCTTTCAATAGCAGGAGAGATTCTCTCTTCACAAAGTCTGTGTGAGGATGGAATAGGTTTAGAACCTATCAGGTGAATCTTCTTTCTTTTTTCACATGTTTAAATAACTAGCTAGAAAATTAATTAATGCATTTCTACTTTTAGAGGGTTGTTTGTGTGGATCATAATTTATTCCCGTTCTACCACCCTTTTGTGTTGCTTTCCCTCCCACGTCCCTGGGTGTATGCTAACAGGAACTATGCAGATACAGAGGTGGTGAAACAGGTGCTTTGGTATTTCAGCCATTTGTTCATGCTAGACCCAGTTGTACCAAGGTGTTAAAATGGGCACATTTAAATCTGGATTCTATCTTTTTATCATGTTACCAGGGTATCCTTACTTAGAGTTTACTGAGATTAACATGTACATGTCAGAACAAGTCTAATTTCATCAACGTTTCACCAGACCAGATTTTTCGGTCAACTTTCATAATCTCATCAGCACATTAAAAGCGTTTTTAAGGGTGTTTCTCCTCCCTTTTTGCTTTTTTTTTAACCTTTCTGTTAGACACATTATTCCTGTCAGGAATAACAGGAATTAGGAGTTCCTTTGCCTCACCGAGTGAGAAACGCTCGCGGGCCTCAGTGAAGGTCCGTTCCGTTTGCTGCGGAGCTAGGCTAGGCACAAGCAGGCAAATTGCTGTTGATCTAGTTAGAATGAAACCTGTCAAAAGCAGAACAAATAGGAATTGTTCATTACATTTTTCAGCGGGCACTTTCAACTCAAATTAATTTATTGTGTATTTGCAGTTCAGTACATCTTCTCTCTTTTTCCCTTGCTGTGTCTTCAGTTGACGTGGGGTTTACTGGTGCATGTGTAGCAGATAATGAGAAGCTGCATTTCAGCTCATTTTTGAGGGACTCAAGAGAGTTTACTACTCTAAATGGAACGGCTCAGATCACATAAACAAAAATGCCTTTTTTGGAAAACCATGGTGTTCTTCAATCTTACGCCAGTAAGTGTGAGAAACTGCTACCTTGGAGGAGTGCCAGTAATTCTGATTCCTGATAAAAACAACTCGCACAATTTCTTCCTTGAAGGACCTAGACCAGGCAGGGGGCCAAACATCCTGCCTCCCGGCGCTATGCCACAAGCACATGCCATACGTGAGAGCACAAGCACAAAACATATGTGAGCCGAAGTGCCGGAGGACTGCATTCGGGAAGGGAACACCAGAGGTCCAAAATCTCTTCTGGGAAAAGGCAAGGCTGAGCTGGTTGGGCCTGTGCAGGGTAACCAGGTGATGATAGCCCCGGCCGTCTCTGCTGCCTCGTTCCCTCCCACATTGGGAATACCCTGTGCCCACGTAGCTCCTTCACGTATGGAAACCTGATMGAGCCCACAGAGAGGAGCCGTGAAGCCCCACTGATGCGAGTGGGATGCCAGGAGCAAAAACACAGAAACTGCGTTCAGCACGGTGCATAACAGCATAACCACGCCAGCAGAGGGGCTAACGTTATAATGTTATATACTATCTCCCTACAGGGGCAGTTTAAGCACAGTCAGCGTTTCAGGTAGCAAGGAAAGCAGAGGCTGGCATCACGCCCAGCTTGAGYAATAGGCAATTCCAGCAGTTAGGTGGCCAGTGCTTTGGGAGCTTTTCCCTTTCCCGTCCCCATTTTCCCTCATTTTCTTCCTCTGTGAAAGATTCTAATCTGAGATTTTTGTTAGTTAGTGTAATCAATGCTGAAATCTCCCCCCTTGGGGAGTGTCCTCTTCCATGTGCTATACCTCATCTTCTGATATTCATAACTCCTCTCTTCAGGCTTCCTTCCTATTTTCCCTTCCTATCCTCTGTGCCCCTTTCTTTGCCACGGCCAATTTTCACTGAGACGTTTCTGTGTAATTTCTGCTATTTGGCTCATATCTGAAACGCCCCATCACAATACTGGAGGCAGGAAACTCAAAATTCATTGTGAACAGAGCTCTAAAAATGTCTGTGGCCATCCGGAGAGAAGAAAAATAAAAGCAAGCCTCTCTGGCAATTTTTGGGTGCAAAACTCAAACAACTGCTAGTCCATAGCTGGGGCCTAAGGCTTATTTCCATGTCTTTGTGGGATTCAGGTAGGGAAGTTTAACTTCTTCCCGATATATACCATTCATATGTGCTACATGTAAGAGCAGAAGCATTCACATACTGTACATGTAAAACCTCAGTATGAGAGTGCAAAATTAACTGTAAGTATATTTCTAACAGTGCCTGCCTGAGGCTGAGTGTGAATCTTTTTATCCCTCTAAATTTGTATTCACATCAATTTTCGCTATAATTTTGCTTCACTTTGTCTTGCTTTAGGTTGCACATCATGCCTGGCAGTGGAAGAGGGGTGTTTTTTGATTTTTTTTTTTTTATGTTTCAGATTTCCTTCTATCCAATTTTATCAAAAAGCTGTCACCAACTTCTTCTGAAACCAGCAAACCTTTTTCTTTCTAATTACATTTTTACCATATGCTCATCCAGATGGCATATGCCAGCATTTTCTAGGGTGCTATAAAATGACCTGACTTTAGAGAAGTATTGAAGAAGCTTATGAAAAAATAGAATTGACACTAGCACAGAAAAACAGTCCTAGAAAGAAAATCTGATAATACTTTCCAGTTGTATTTTGTACCTGTGATATTGACTTCTGATTGTATGTACATGCATATTTATATGAAAACAGTGGAAATATAGGGAATAGGTTGTTTTATTGAAGTGTTAAAAGTTAACTCCTTTTTGAGCAGCTGGAACTACCACTTTTGTCTGTGGAATATGTCTAAAATGGGCTCTCCAGCTGTGAGCGACTATCCAGTTTGCTGCAAAATAGAGCATATAAAGAGTTTGTCAAGGCACCAGATTCTCTGTAGGAGCAGCAGCTTTACTCAACAGTGCAATAACTATTTAGGCACTTGCTTTCTAAAATGTCATTTCCAAGTAGAAGATGGATACAGCTGATGCATGATTTTGACACCTGTCCTAGTTCTTACTAAATCTTTTGGGATTTCTGGGAGAAAATAAATTAAATTTGGGTATAGTTGGTATAGTTGAGGGGCACCAGGAACTTGAGGAAACGAGAGGGAGGGAAAGAGGATTATTTTTCACGTTTAGCTACTAGTAAAAAAAAATCACAAGTTATTATCCTGTGGAGAGCTTAAGTATTATGTATTCCTTTTAACTGTCACTCTTGTTGTGATAGTCTTTCCAAATTATCATGGGAAAGGCCATAAAAAACCCTCGTGCTGTTATCAGTTCCCATAATATTGTCTCAAGTGTTGGTCCATTTTACTTGCAGCTAATTCCTGGAGACAGGTGGTGGAGTGAGAATCAAATTTACTTTCTTTTGTTGCTGTAATAGCTCCTATGAGTTCCCAGTTGGAAGGGAAGTTTTGAGCACACAACCTGAGGCTTTGAATAGAGTATGAACCCAAAACACAGTTTCTAGGGCAGGATGGGCAGAGTCTTGTGATGTTAGTGATCTTGATAGTGTCCTTAACTTCCATAGGTCTTTTTGAAAGTCACAGATGCAATCAAGAAAACAGAACCTCTACCTCCTAATTAATAAGATAGGATTTTAACAGCTAGCGCTCAATGATTTGAAGTGTTTTTGTTATTTATGAATTAATTCTTTCCATCATAAAAGTCCTTATCTCCATCCTCCCAGCCAGCTTCCACTCATTCAGTCCATGAGTGGTTTGACATTTCCACAGATTCTCTTCTCCATTATTGACCAGGATTACACCTGCGTGAACTCAAACATAATTGCTATAATCTCAATATCTCTAATAGAGAATATTTTGTAGTTAAATCAATCTGTACAGCACAGATATACTAACTGTTTCAAAGCTAAGTATTATAAACTGTCAAAATTGAGAGTTGATGTTAACCTTCAAGGTAATTGAAATAAGTTGCAATATGGAAATGCAAAACGAAACACCAAAATATATGGGTCCACACTGATGATATGATGCAACAACCATGTGATTATGGTTAAGATATTTTAGTGTTTGTGCTTATGGAGCTGTATTAAACTTACCTCGAGGAGCCACCTATTCTGTTCTTTTTTGGATGTTATTGCAGAATGGAGTTAAAGCTGTTGGAATGCCTTTGTTAGATATTTCCAAAATAATATTTATGATAATCAGTGTCACTCTATTCATGCAGTGTTTTTCAGTCTCTTACAATAGTCAGACCTGTAAATATTTCCCTTTGGAAATACAAACTCCTTCGTAACAAATTCTGCCTGCTGAGGGAGGACTTTTCTTAGTGACCATGTGCAAACCTCTTAAAACTAGCTCACTAATCCCCGAGTGTCAGGGAATGATAAATTAAAATCCAAAGGTTGAAAAAGCATTATGCTAAGATGCTTTGCTTTTAATTACTAATATGCATTATTAAATCAAACTCTGATTTTGTTTGCAGTTGTTGTTTAGATATTTCTTGGGTTATTCAGTGTATAATTTGAAATGAGAAGAACATTAAGAAGATTTCCAAAGAAAACATTGCCAAATGATAGCTAATCATCTGAAGATTCAAAATACTAGCTTCAAACCATACCTCAGACTTAGTTCTGAGCATGAATTCTGATACACATTTGTAAAGTTAGGCTCCACATGGTGTCATGGGCAGCTGAACTGTGTTTGCAGTAACTGGCTACCTTGGATCAGCTGATCAGTGTTTCCCAATTCCTCTTCCCTCATCTTTCTTCATCTTTCATTTACTGTAGCCTGTGTTCTGTTCAGTGCATAGGTACATACACACTCCGACACCTTCTCTCTCATTTTCCATCTTGCCCTCTCTCTTGTATAGAATAGTTGCCACAAAAAGCTTTTGAGCAAAAGTGCTTTGAATTACAYTTTTGCTATGATTTTCCATAGCTGGTAGTTTATCTGGTGGAAGAGGTTTGTACTGTTCARGAAATTCTCTAAAATTACTCTCTTGAATAATGGCAGCTGTCTCCCACCATTCACAGTAAGAGTGCATCAGAGAAGATAAGCTTATCCGAAGGAGGGACTCATCTCAGTCATTGAAAATGGTAGGAAATAAGTAGCTCTTTTGAAAAGGTGATATAAGGGCAGTTTGTATTTGTGTGTGTGTCAGGGGGGAGAACAGTTTGTATTTAAAGTCCTAGCCTTTTCTTCTTCTTCCTTTTTTCCTTTACTGAAATAAATCTTAAGGTATGAGCTGGTCGCAGTGCAACCTAAACAYGTTTTTACTGTGTTTCAAACAAATGGGAAGTTTGCAGTGTTGGAGTTATTCTTTTAAGGTCTTCTACTTTTTAAAACAAACCTCTGATATGTTGTATAAGATTCCCTGGGGTACCTGTTTTGAAATAATTGCAAGTCCAAGATTACTCGAGTCTATTTTAAGAATTAATTTTCTAAGAATTCTTATTTCAGGAGTCAATGTTTTCCATTGGTAAGATAGAGATCCCATTTCTCCTGTTAATGCAAAGCTCAAATCAGTCTTCAACTATGGAGCTACAGCTGACTCTCAATAATGAACTAGCCACAGGAGGAAAAGAGTTTGTCAGTCTACTGTACCCGAAAGCCTTGAAAGAATTCATCTCATCTCTTCTGGGGTCATATTCATATATGTTGTTGCTTTCTTGAAATACATCTGGCTACAGTTCCAACATACTGAGTGATAAAAGAATATGTGATGCAGCAGTCTGTGGAAGCGTAAGATGGAAAGCCTTTTTAGGTGATGTATTTGTGGGTGGATAACCTTAAAAATCAATAAAACCTACTGTGTCACTCAGAATCATGATAGAATATTTCTTGCTTAGGCTTTGAATTACTGATACCACTGCTGCTGCTACAGCAGAGTCTCAGTACAAGATGATACAGTGGTTGGAGCAAAGCATCTACTAGCRGAGCTGCTATTTTAAGCAAATCTTAGGTCTAGTCTTAGAATTTATCTGAATTGTAGCTGTTGACGGGGTTTGGGGGGCTTTTGGATTTTCTTCCCTCTCCCCCCCACCACCTGCCAATGTAGTCATTGATCCAGGCTCAAGCAATATTTGCAGGTTGGTTGTAAATATACTGCATTTCTTCTTTGGAGGCATAGTGCCCTAGTTACAAAAATGGAAACAGCTGTTAGAAGGAAATGATTAAACAGAACATTTTAACTTTGTAGGAAGTTTGGCAAGGCTGTCAACTAGAAGAGATGACAAATGCAGAGCCTTGTCTTCTCTACCAAAGCAAAGTTCACAAGTTTAAATAGACAGTTTTTGAAATACCAGTAACACCTCAGAAAGCATCCCATTTTAAAGACAAAATACTTGAATATATCTAGAAGCCCAGATTGTAATAGGAGGTTCTGGGAAAGCTGGAGGAAAGAGAAGGGAGCTGAGAGCTTTGAAGATAGATTTGGTGAAGCAGCTGTATAAAACTCTCTGGATTTTCTAACAGTTCTTTTGAATGAGCATAATAGAAAATGATCTAAAATTAGCTGAGAAATACTGTTAGGAGCAGAAGGCAGAGAAGAGGGAATTGTCAAATGTGATGCTTTACATAGTAAAAGAAAATGCAAGTTCTTTACTGACTCCACCTAATGCAAATCCTAGGATAGCATAGAAATACTTTCTTTCTCCTATTTTTGTAAGGAAGTGGTTTCAGCTATCTCTGATCATATGCATAGAAATACAGCATTGTTACTGTTAGCAGACTAAATCTAGTGATAAGAACAGAGTTTTCTTTGAAGAATAACCCTAGAAAAAAACAACCACAGGAATAAACTCATGCTGAGAGTTTACAGATATTCTGCGGCTGTTTTGTGGATAAATAATAAAAACAGTCCATGGAGAGAATGGAAGTTCGTGTTGTGTCCAGTGTGTATGTATTGGGGAAAGATTAGAGAAGCTTCTGCGTGACATTGATGCTGCAAATGGGTCTCTGAATGATGCCTCTTGCTTTATGGATCATTTGTCTGGAGTTCCTGGGGTAATTGCAGATGGAAAAGGGGCTGGAGACGAGAGCGATGACTCTGCCCCATGGGACGCCTGCTAAGCGTGGTGTTATGGCATGTTATATCCCGTGCAAGGATTTCAGTGCTAAAGAGCGTTACATGACTCTCAGATTATTATAGATATTTATGAGGAGATCAACTTGCAAACTGACGATACAGYTTACTGCTGTACGGATATCCATCTGTCTGATGCCTTCATGGCATCTGGTTGTCCCCTTTCCTGGGGCAGGAGCCTGGGCTCTCCCCGGCGATGGGGCTAGAGCGACGCTTCCATTCAGACCGCTGCCTTCGTCCAACAAGAGCTGGATTTCATTCAACACCTGCAAATTTCCAGTCTCTCAAATATAAAGATGAGCTGATCCTTGGCCGGGCAGCTTTCAACGAATGCCATTCGTGCTCCGTCAATGCAGCAGTGCCTTGGCGCAGCGAGCCGTGGTCTCCCTTCGCCTTGCCCGTTGCCTGGCTGTCAGCGTGCAGGTTCCCCGGCTCCCTGGGGGCGTCCGGCCCCAGGAGCCAGGCAGAGACGGCCGGCGGTCGGGATYGTCTGCCGTGGTTTCCCTGGCGTCGATGAGTGGCGTTTCGAAGGGCGTGAAAGCGGAGGTATCTGCTCGTCCGTGCAAGCAGCCGTGGGACCTGCTAGCAGCGAGCGAGCGGGGAGCTGAGGGCCCCTGAGCAGCGAATGTGGCACGGGCTCCCGCACCAAGCAGCGAGCCGTTCGGCACATGCACGGCGTCGGTGCCATTTCAGTGTTTATTAACAGTAATTTAGGAGCCTCTGTGCTTTTAAGGCGTCCCCTCATTCACAGAGAAGTCATGCTGGATCTCTTTGGTTTTCTTGTCTGCTTGAAAAATAAAGATCTTTCGTTCCAGTCATGAGAATTCTGTCTTTAGGTGCAAAAAGGTTTTACAATTATAGCGCCGTGACTGAAAGTACAGTATTAATTTCTAATATTTTTTTTAAAATACCTTTTTTGCACTGGAYTGAAGTTTGGGGAAACTTTAGAAAGTTTACTCGAGTCAACTCAAGTAGTATCATGCAAGATACTTGTTATTTTGTTTCTCTGTGTATAAGTGCCCTCTGGTTTGAACTTCCCATTTGGTTGGTTAGAATCATGCTGGTTTATACGATTTAGAGCTGAATAAAATAAGGAGATAAAGAGATAAAAAAGCTGTTAACTTTGCTTTCAGTCAGTTTGAGAGGACTTGGCTCAGAAACTTGCTTAATATTTTAGAAAACCAAATTTAAGTGTATAYTTTCTTCTTGCAAATGGTTGATGGAATCTAATTCTAATGTTTTACATGAGAAGTAGGTCACTTATTATTTTTCCCTTTCAACACATGAAGGATGAAAAATATAAGCATAGGTGACAAAGCCTTTATTGTTAGTTATTAGTCTTTCATATATGGAGTATGATTAAAGGTGTGCTGTCAAARAGGGACCTCTTTATAGGCTGATAGTATTGATTAGTGTTTGGGATCTGTCAACAGCAGTATCAYGTTATGTATAAGAAAATCTAATTGAAAATTATTAATTTGATGCTTTAGTTCTTACAGTGAGAACATTTCAGATACTCATCTCATATCATAGCAGAAATTGCTTGGCTTGAGTAGATACCACAAAATCATGTTTTAATGATTTTTTTTTCCTTTTTTTCATCTTTTTTTTCCCACAGTCACATGACACAATCAGCCACATTTGAAGACCCTCGAATAGAGAGCTGCCAAATCACCCCTCCAGCCCCTCGGAAAGTGGAAATGAGGAGGGATCCAGTGCTAGGATTTGGGTTTGTGGCTGGTAGTGAAAAGCCAGTTGTTGTACGCTCAGTAACACCAGGTATGTTTTCTCCACCTAATCCCAAAAGCAGTCTTGGCACTTCTTAGTGTCAAACAGCAGCTGGATTTCCAGATGAGAGAATAGGGGTAGCCATATTACTAGAAAATTATAATGACTTCTATTATTTTCTTCAAAAACAGTAAGTTTATTCATGTGTATTAAAAATAATTCTGTACATATATTGGCTGAGGACTGAATCTACTGAGATCAAATATAGTTACAAATTTGAGTACTGTTAAAATATTCAGGCAGAAAAGCTAATCATGAATACTAGGTGGGATTTTAAGCCTTATATTACAGAGCAGTTTCCTTGCTGCACTCATTTTTGAACTTTATATAAATTTGTTAAAAAAAAAAAGCGAGTTTTAGCGTATTGCTATGAGCCATTTCTGTTGTTTGACTAAAAAAAAAAAAATTCACCCACTTCATTCAAGGAAAAAAAATTCTCCCTGTTACGTTTTAAATTGGTTTGATGCCACCTTCATTGCCATTGAAATCAGTGTTTTCAGGCAGTGTATTAAGATGTGAGATTAAAATACATGTATTTATCATTCTTYTTATCATCAGGTTCCTGTGAGGAGATTTGAGTTCTAACTTCTTTTTGAAAAAGAGGGTGATGATATTGATTCTTTCTGAATGTATATTTCTGTATGACTTCTGTATTAGAAGAAGACAGTTCAAAATAATCCTAAACTTCCTATTTGTAGTGAAAATTACTGAGGTTTGAGTTTTTGGGGGTACCAGACCTGGGAATGCTCAGTCTCCTGAATTGCAGTCTCTTGCTCTTTATGCTTGAAAGCTCAGATGTTATGTAAAATTGCCTTGGAGCTAAGGACGGGACTTTGACTTTTGACTTTGTTCAATATGTTCTATAGAGCCCCTGTAGAGAGCGGAGAGAGAAGCAAAATTGACTGTGTAAAATTCTGATGCCATTTACCCACGTGTGTGCATTGATTATGTTTGTATTGCTTTCAGATCAAGTGAGCGTTGTAACTAATATTTGAACTAGATTCAGGCAGTTCTTCTATCCTAAGTTAGCATTATTAATGTAGCCTTATGTTAAAGTTCGGTTTGAGAAAGGTGTTTGTTTCTATTCCAAACAAACAGGAGGAAAGATGTGTTCAAGACAACATTCTTCTACGTGGTTCTGTATTCCTTTATGCTGGATTTGTGGGTGAGGTAAAGTTTCCAAACAAAACAGAGGAAAGGAACAGCATTTGCTCAATTATTGGATGAATTCTTTCCGTCATGGAATCATTTTAAGACTTTAACTTCACAATGATACTATTTTTTTAATATCTTCATTGAAAAGTTTAAGGCAAAAGGTTTATGCCCACTTCTGGACATTTAAACTCATGCTGGAAAGCAAAATATTTTGTGCATTTTATGAAGTGTAAACTTAATATGCATTTTAATAGTGTCAGGCTCCAAAGCACATGTATCTGATCACCTAGTTATACTAATTTGACAATCTATATCTAACCAGAAGTGGCAATACTTTTGGAGGTATTACTTAGAAATTCATTTTTACAAGAGGAGGGAGTCCAGAKGAAAACAGGCTCAATAGCTAAGATAGTGAAAACTTTCTGTTTTAGGATCAAAAGAAGGTGGTTTGTTTCACCTAGACCAGAAAAGTCTGAGGAGAGACCTGCAAATGACTTTCAAATATATAAAGTGATGTTGCAGAGAGGAAGGGAATGACATGTTCTCCAGTGCTACTCTGGCAAGGACAAGAAGTTAAGTGTTGCAGCAAGGAAGATCAGGTCTAGACACTGGGGAGACAACTTCCTAATTTTAGCAGTAGTTAAACCACAGGATCATCTACAGGAAAAGGAGTCTTCCTCAGAAGTGGTCCTACAAAAAGATTAGACAGATATTGACCAGGAATGAGCAAGGTATGGTTGATTGTGCCTTAAAAGGTGGATTAGGTGACCTTCTATGGGCCCTGCTGGCCTATTTTTTCTGTAARTGTGACTAACCGAGAAAATCAAGTCCTCATTTTTAGGTACCTGCCTCTAAGGTGGTTTTAGGATCTAACCTGTGGAACTTTAGTAGAAACACCTAAGCCATTAGCTTTCAAGATTTTGCTAGTGAGGAAGTACTGACATTGCCAGAAAAAGTGTTAAGTGTTAAATATACAATTAGTTGAAGAAAAAAAACCTGCACGTAGTATATGAACAATAGAGTGTGTCTGTGCCTTTACAATCATCTACTAACTTGTGCTTTTTTTTCATTTGTCTGTAGGCGGCCCCTCTGAAGGAAAGCTTATACCAGGAGATCAGATCATAATGATTAATGATGAGCCAGTCAGCACAGCTCCAAGGGAGAGAGTCATCGACCTTGTCAGGTAGTTGATGTCCTGTCACTTAAACTATGAGCCCAGTGGCTTATTGCCTGTGCAGTCGTTCAATAATATAGCAGTCTTGCCTTCTCATGGCTGAGAAAATAGAAAATAATGTTACTTTAGTTATAATGAAGAGTGGTGAAATATTTTAGTATTGAAATGAGATGCACTCATAAGTTGTCCTCTGGGTAGCTGAAAAAAATGTGATAACTGAGCAACTCCAAAATACTTGGGTATCAAAAGAAGAACAGTATTTGCATGATATTCCTTTTTGGTATGGATTGTTGAAGAAATAATTCTTGAAGCAAGGTAGCTCCAGTCACTGTTGTTCTACTGCTAGAAATAAAGTTGTGTCACAACAGAGAGTCAGGTCCATCTTATGTGAAGTGGAAGGAAAAGCAGGTGGGATGATTTTGAGAAAGGATAGGTGTATGTAAACAGTACATGTTTGATTGGATATTTGGTAGATGAATTTGTATGAGAAGAGCGGGAAGTTCTGTGTAGAGATGAGGCAGGAAACAAGACAAAAGAGAGACTTCAGGGATGCAGGAATGGAAAAAAATGAATATTTGTAATGGGATGCAGGAGGAGGAAAAGGATGGGGGAGCAACAGCTGCTCAGAACATTAAAAAGAGGTGCTATATGGTAGACCTAAACTTTGCATTTTGAGTAACAGCAGGTTACAGCACATTGCATAGAAAAATTATTGGCAATTCAGAATTTAAAGATGGTTATTTTATGGTTAAGTTTCAGGAGCGTGGTCACTGGAGGCCAGTTTGGTTTTTGTATTTTTCTTGTCTTTGGTGTAAAAGTCTGAACTGGTGTGTCGTCTTGATTCCTGGAAGATGATCAAGTTTTAACTGTGCAGGTGCTTCTCAGAACTGGTAGCTACCTATTATCAGTGTTGCTCATTCAATTTTGAAAAGTCATACTTGCTTTTAGAAATTTAGTCAGGAGGTACTACCATGATAGTTGTACTCTTGCAGATCATAATTTGAGCAAAAGTATACTCAGGTTATTGGGCATAAAAAGCCTGTTCAGTAGAGTAATAAAGCTGCCAGCAACATCAATGTCTTTATCTATGTTGTGCAAACATGAACAAAATCCCATATATTTTCAAATTTAAAAAAAGTGTTAACCAGCAGGTCAGCTAACAGAAACACAACACATTTTAGGAAGGGACTTTGACACTCCTATTTATATAATAAAAAGCCCCCATGAACTAAAGGACCTGTTCTATTCCTATTAAATTCATATCTTACGCTCTGCATAGAGTAGCAGCATGAGACCCACCAATAGGTCTTCAATTTATTTTTGATATCTTTGTTACTTCATAAAGTATTCATATTACAGTCTTCATTCTTTTCCTGATTCTTTGATGTGTAAATAATCAGAATTAAGATCTCTTTTTTTCATTCCTCTGTTGCTAGCAATGTATAGTAATAACAACAGGAGAATAGACTGTCTGATTAAAACTGAGACAAAGTGGTTTTACTGTGTGACTGATTCTCTGTCTGCCTGCAAGTGAGAGACTGAATAAGAATGTAGTCCTTCCTAATCACATTAACTCCATAGGTAGTGTCTTAGCCAACCAGCCACAAACAAATCAATTAGATGTTTACATTCCAGGGGGATATTTTTGGTAGCACTTTTCTTACRCTGTAATTCTACCCATGCTCTCAGGATATATCAGCCTTTGGGACTTCAACAGAGACAGAGTGAAATGTATTAGGATTGTATATTACAGCACTGGAAATGAAGAGCTTTATTTTAGTTCCAGTGGGGACACCTGGAATGATTAGACACTGTAATTATTCAGTCCTGAACCACAGCAGAAGCAATTCTTTACAACAATGAAGTAATGCATCTCTTCTAGATAATAAGTTTACTTATGAGTAGATGCATCCACCATCTTGCAAGTAATGTTTGCTTTCAGCTTGCAATGTAGATGGAAGAAATTYTGAAATCTTGTTTTCCAGCTAGTAGGAAAATATCTGTGACGAGCAGTGAGTATGTTTGATAACTCTAATGGGCATTAACAAAGGATCATAGAAAAAATGAGGTGGAGGGGATTTCTGGAGATAGTCTACTTCAATAACCTGCTCAAAGCAGAACTCTTGTCAAAGTTAGACCTGGCTGTTCAGGGCCTGTCCAGTCAAGTTTTGAATATCTCCAAGAATAGAGATCTCACAGCTGTTCTGGGCACCTATTTCAGTGCTTAACACTAGCATTGTGAAATTTATTTATTTATTTATTTAGGTATATCAGTTGGAATTTCTCTTGAACCCCTWTGTATTCACAACATGAAATGCTGTGGCTATTTTTATACAGTTTTCTCTCAAAGCTTTTTGTGACCTTTACCTTATCTGCCCACCTCTGTCCTCTGTAACACCTGTAGCAGGTAGTGGAAGACTTAGGTTCCTCCCCTTAGCCGTAGGTTGAACAAGTCCTAGTTCCATAGTCTCTTCTCCTATATCATGTGCTTTAGCCCCACAAGCTTCTTAGAGGCCCTCTGCTAGAGCCTCTCAAGTTTGTCAATAGCTGATTCGCATGGGCAGAGTCATCAGTGGTAAAGCTGCAGCCTCATGAGGAGTGGATAGGAATAATCACTCCACCTATTGGCTTGTGTTCTTGTTAGTGCAAGCCGGTATGCAGTTAACAGTGTGCCCTCCTAGTGGTGAAGCTTAACTCATGTTCAATTTATGGTCCACCGAGACCCTCACATTTTTCTGTGGAGCTGCCGCCTAGCCCAGTCAGGCCTTACTCTGCAGCATTATATGAGGTTCCTTCATCCCAGGTACAAGACTTGGCATTTGTCCTCATGAATCTCATAGCCATTCTGTCAGTCAGTCCTCCAGCCTGTCTACATCCCTCTGAAAAACAGACTTGCCCTCAGGTGTAGTAGCTGCTCCCCACTGTTTGATGACACCAACAAACTTGTTGAAGATGCACTCTGTCCCTCCAATCAGGTAACTGATGATGTTAAACAGTATTGGTCCCCTTAACCACTAATAAGAGTAATGTCACCAGTAACCTGCTGCCAGTTGGGCTTCAAATTGCTGAATACTGCCCTTTTAGCTTCCAGTCCAGCCAGTTTTTCACCAACCTCATAGTCCACCTATCCAGTCTGTAGCGCCTCAGTGTAGCTGTAAGGGTACTAGGGGAGACTGTGTTAAAAGCCTTGCTCAAGTTGAAGTAAACAACATCACTGCTCRTCCCATATCCATGTGGCCAATCATCTCATCTTAGAAGGAAATCAAGTTGCTCAAACATAATTTGCACTTTATAAATCTGGCAGTTCCCAGTCACCTTCCTGTCTTTCTTGTACCTGCAAATGGTTTCCAGGAAGATTTTCYAGGAACTGGGGTGAGTCTTGCTAACCTGTGGTCTCCTAGATCCTTTTTCTTGCCTTTTTGAAGACATGCATGACATTTGCATTTTTCCAGTCATCAGGTACCTCCCCCAGTCACCATGACATTTCAAAGATGATGGAGAGCAGCCTCTCAAAGACATCAGTCAATTCCCTCAGCATCCTTGGATGTGTCCCGTGTAGGCCCACAGACTTGTGTGATTCCATCTTGCTAAGCAATCCCTAATTCAGTCTTCCTCTATCGTGGGTAGTATGTCTGTCCCCTCAGTTCCACCACTAAGCACAAGGGGCTGGGGAGGCTTGAAAGCCAATCTTACCAGTGAGGACCAAAACAAAGAAGGCATCAGCTCCTTCAGACTTCTCAGTGTTCTTCATTAGGTTGCTCACCCCATTCAGCTGTAAGCCCTTATTTTCCTTGGCCTTTCTTTCACTAATGATGTGCCTGTAGAAGCCTTTCTTTTTGCCCATCACATCCAGTAACAGTTTTGCTTCCAGCTGAGCTTTTGCTTTGCTCACTGCATCCCTGCATGCCCAGACAGCACTTCTGTTTTTCCTGGGTAGCTTGTCTCCACTTCTTTCTCCTGAGCACTGTCTCTTTTTGCTGGGCCTCAGTCAGGAGTTCCCCATGGGGCTAAGCTGGTGCTGTGCCTGCATGCTTTATTGCAGGTCAGAATGGACCATTCTGGCATTTTTAGGAAGCTCTCCTTGGAGAGAAACCAGCTCTACTGGGCTCTCTCGCCTTTCAGAGCTGCCTCCCATGGGATCCTGCCTCCCACGGGATCCTGCCTMCCACTTCTCTGAATGAGCTGAAGCCTGCTCTTTAGCTTAGACTCCMTTTCCTTTTCTCCCTTGGGAACTGATACTGTACCATTTCATGGTCACTGCAGCAAATCAATGAAAAATTGATATTCTAATGCAATATTTTTTCTGTGATTGTATTATCTCTTGCTGATTAGGTATGTTTCATATTCAGAACATGAAATGCTGTGGCTATTTTTATACAGTTTTCTCTCAAAGCTTTTTGTAAAGTTAAGGAATGATTTGCCTTTATAATTGCAGAGAGTGGGGGAGAAAATTAATCTATTTTCAAAATACAAACACAAACATCAGAGTATACAAAACAGAGGAAAAAACTCAAACTGCATGAGGAAAAATACAAAACAGATTCTGTAACCAGATATGTGTCATGCTTTAACAAGATGAGCAAGAATCAGCAGTTTCAAACAAAAGTATATGCAAATGTTAGCTGATAAGCCAGCCTTCAATGTTAAGCATAGTTTTTAGTGTAATGCAATATTTAATTGATTTCCAAGAAAAAGTTAGCAATAAATTTATTTGTGAGAACAATCATGTTGTTAAAGGGGAAGAAAATGGTAAAGAAAATTTTACACTCTATTTTAAATTCCCCACCAAATTAATTCATAGATTCAAGATTTCTCCAAGAAGAGTATCTGAAAAGTGACAGTTAAATCTTTTTTCATTAGGAAAAACTGTATCCCTAGGCAATACATTTGCTCTATTTCTAAATTTTCCGTTAAAAAAGTAGAAGCAATTTTTTTCACATCAGTTTGTTTTGCTTCAGTCTTACTCCTATTAGTTGTAAACTTATTTAGAGCTTTTTACTCTTATGAGGTTAACAATAGTTAGGCCAATCTTTTAAGAAAGTCCCCTTTGTGTAACAATTTTACTAGATGAAAATGCCAGAAGATAAAAGGTAACACAAAATACAGAAATTTCCACACTATCTTTTTATTACTTTTTAATATTTTAATTATGTAATTAGAGCATGCTTTTTAACTACTTATTATTGAAAATAAGCTTCTATATAGAAAATTGTGTTAAAGTCACCTCTGCAGACTCCATGTTTTAATGAGCAGGAACCTGCTGAAAGATTTTTGACTTTTTAAGAATTGAGGAAGATTATTGCTATTCTAGGAGGTCTGAGGTCTAGAGGTTATCAGAGATATTCATTATAAATATCAGCTATAGGTCCCTGTCATTCATCTAATTCTTTTCATCCTGGCTTAGCGGCAACATTTAATTAGTATTTGAGTTGTCCTTTGAAAGCCAAGGTTGCAGAGATACGAATACAATATGGTTTGCAGACAAACTACATCAGCACTCATTATTTCTCGTTATGTTCAATGGTTTTTGCACCATAATGTACTCTGCTAAGCTATTTCCAAGCAGAAAGACAGAAGTCATGTTTATGGTTTCCCTTACAAAGACAGTCACATTTATGATAGTCACTGAAGACTGCATCACTGAAGTGTTGCCTTCAAGAAGAAAAGTTATTGAACTTGGGAAAAGAGGAAGAAACAAGCCCAGTTTTGTAAATGTGTGATTAAAATCAAGGCAAGGAGCAAGCAAACAGAATATTCAACTAAGATGATGTGTTTATTTGAAGTACAGATTATTCAACATTGTAAAGGAGGTCCTTACCTTATTTTTATTGTATTGCCAATACAGCTTCTGTGACTTAAAGCTTTTCACACGTAGATAGTAATTAGTACTTGGAGATATCGTTAATGTCATTTCACAGTATAGCAATTTTTTTGCATGTATTAAGGTGAGCATCAGTGCAAAACTAACATACTATGAAGTATATCACTATATCAATTAACTGATTCCAAATATTCAGAGGTTCTTGTATTTCATTATCACTGGTTAATTTAAAACTCATATCTTCATAATTAAAAATCACTATAACCAACCAAACTTTCCTTTAAAACACATAAAGAAATATATTTAATTTGCTTCATAGTGGGTTTATAAGTAATATCTATAACATGGATATCTTATATGCTAATCTTAGATAAAGTATGCATTAGTCTATCAGGATTTCAACATATGTAAAATGTCTTTTTATTTAGGAAGATATTTAACTGAAATTTTAAGTAATACACAGATACACCAGTTAATCCCTAAAACAAAGTCTGGATAAGGTACAGTAGTGGTACTTTACTCATATTTCAATTAAAGTAGTTGACGAGACTCCTAGTGCAACCTGTGGAGAGAGACTGGCACTTGAAAATGGCGATGCCTCTGTCTTAGATATTTGTTTTATTTTGGAGTAAACCTCCCTCTTTCATAAGYTTACGTTCATGCATTAACTAAAGAAGGAGCATAGAAAGTTTGCTTAGAGTAGAAACCTAACTTCTAGGTTGCTAAATTAGGATAGAGTAATCCCATTCCTTGAAACTGTTACAGCAGTAAATGACTGTTTGGCTTCCTGTGGAATTCCACTAGAAGACTAATTGCAAAGCTAGAACTAAAAATTATGAAATTCACTAAGCGGTATTCTTTCTTGTTGGGTCTATTCTGTGTTTAAGAGAAGTGACTCAAAAAACTTTCTGAAATAACTCTTGCTTTGGCAAGTTAATGTCTTTTTGTCATAAAGAAGGAGGATTCTTTCAGTTTTACATAGCATTTCTGTTTTAATTTTGTATCACTGTAAGACTGGAGAGAAGGACCCTCCTGGGTTTCAGGCCACGTGTTACATTTTAAGTGCTAATGTGAATTTAATCAATACTGACCATTCTCACTGTGGTCATGGAGTAGATGAGAATTCAGTTGCTACCATTGAACTCCATATGTTTCAAGGGACTAATCTGCTGTTCCTGTGTCATCAGAGCTAAATGTAGAACAAAAATGAGCTCAGTGGCAGTGTCTGTCCTCTTCCTCTTCTCATAGAATGTGTAAATATCAATTTTCATCATAATTTCTACTTCCAGACTTAGACTATTTCATATATTGCATCAAGCAATTTTGGTGAATTTAATATTAAAGACATTCTTTCTTCATCACCATCATAGAGGAAAAAGCAAGTATATTACACTATTAGCCATGAAACTGCTTAGCAACCAGGAACCTTGAAACCTACTTTTCCTGGAACAGCACTCATGCAGACATTTTCATCTGAAGGTACTCAACTATACTTCCAGTTCAGTATATAAATCCAGAGGCTATAGCTTTAGGCCTTGACACTGTGAACTAGTAGTGTTTTGTTGTTTAGATACATACTGCTGAACAGAGAGACCCAATTCACTGTAGCTGGTAGGATTTTTACCAGTAACATCAATAGCTACCTAATCTGTTGGCTCAAGCATATAGCTAGGAGTCAGGGTGTGAGAACTCAGTCCCCAGCTGACTCAAGGAATGGTGTTGAATATGTACCTTCTACTTTTTGGGGTGTTTATGCAACATGTTTTAGAGACAACTGAGGTAGTTTAAACTAACTACTGCAATCTGTGATAGCACAGATTCAGCCTTGTCTGATTTACCCCTTTTCTCGGCTGCAATAGTGAAGTGCTTCCAGTACTTGAGCTAGTTTATTTAGAGCTAAATCAGATCTCTCTAAATTTTAGTTATTAATCTGTAATATGGTTTCAAAAGTGTTTGCCCACCTTGTCAGAGTTCTGTAAGAGTTAAATTGAAGTAAAAGCTATATAGAAATAATAGTTGTTATTGTTAAAAGCAGTACCAACTATGGAAATTGTTTTCTTTTAAATCTTTTGTATCTATGAAAGCATGCAGTCTCATATCCTTGCTGCGTTCTTAGCAAAGAGTTGGCTGACATGATTGAGGAAGATGTGGGCTCAAAAGTTCAAATATTCAGAATGCTCAGAACTTGATTTATAAGTTTCTTTTCATGCTTACCAAGGTGGATACCCCCTAATGTTAGCAAGTTTGTGGTCTTTGAAATTCTACAGCTTGATGTGTCATCCAGTAGGAGCATTATATCATCATCCTACCATGTTACCCTCTGGAAAGAGAAGTCACCCATGCTGAATTTCAGGTCAGCTGTTCCATATCAAGTTGCTTTATGGTAACTGAGCACAGTGCTAAGGACAGAGATGTGGAGCAGCTGTGCCCAGAACCCAAGCAACTGTACGAAATGCCTTCTTCAAATGTGAACCAGCAAATGTAGTGTTCATTAGCTTGTTCTGACAAGCAAGCTTGCTTGTCAGCAAGCTTGCTGCTTCTCCTAAAACTAAACAGAAGTATTGGCTTGTCTGCATGGGGGATTTACTTTTAGGTCAGATGCACTGATTTGAAAGTTTCAAAGTAATCCTTTCCTTATAAAGGCATACAAATGAACATCTAGCTTTTATTTTATTATAAATTAACCCTTCCACATGATGGATTTTCTCTATATTGCATGCTGTGCAATAGATGTTAATCCTTTGTGCTGTGGCTATAAGCAGTGCACATCACAGGATTGTTTCCTGTTGGAGTGGTAACAGAAGGTACCTAAAAATATCACGTCCTGTATTGGAGGAGGGGAAGGGGAAAGAAGAGGTGTCAAACTACAAACATCTCATGGTTCCTCTCTGCTTACCCCATTATTGGTGTCTTTTGGGGTACTATTTCCAAATCAATGAACAATTACTTTGGAGAAGACAGCCTTTCACATTATACTGTTGGTGCTTGAATGTTTTGTGGCCTCTGTGGTTGCCTTGAGCATATTACCACAGGACGGCTACACTTACAAGCACTGTGATATAGAACAGTTTAATCAGCAGAAAGAGGAAAATAAGCAGAAAAAAAAAAAAGACTATGAGGAGCTTCAGGAGGTTGCTTGGGAAATTGCCTTGTGCTGAATGGTTTCTGGGCATGGAGGAGAAATGTGGATTAATGGAAGAAGATCGTGCTGTGAAATTAGGATTGCCAGCAAAGAGTGATTGTAAAGGGTAAAGATGACAATGGTGCTTTCACCATGATGTACACAGAAGTCACAGAACACATTTGTCCTTGCAGGAGAGTGTGGCTGTCCTCATCAGGATGTTTGCAGCTCCCTCATCCAGCCAGTTGGCTGCCAACTGATTCAGCATATACACATCAGCTGCTGAAGCTATCATCATGGAAAGCGTTGCCATTATTGAGAAGAAATGATAGTTGCGTGGTCTATAAAGCCACAACGCTTGTGTTACACCCAAGGTGTTTCCAGAAACCTTTGTCTGCAAGTAAAGTGGGGGCAGGTTTAGCTTAGYTGGTTAGAGTGTGTTGTTGCTAATGCCAAGGTTGTGGGTTCAGTCCCCGTATGGGCTACGCTGAGGGTCAGACTAGATGATCTCCAGAGGTCCCTTCCAACCTTACCATTTTATGATTCTATGAAAATCTTGTTATATATATTTGTACACAAGATCTTAGTTACAAATGAGTATTTCTTTGGGAACGGCACAATGTTAGGATTTTCAGCAATTCTTATCTGTTTCCCTTAATGAAATATGGGCAATAATGGTATCAGCATTCCCTTTTGTCCTGAGACAGTGTGAGACAGAGCATCATAGATATTAAGTGGATATCTGTTGCACATACAGCTTCAGGATGACAGTGAAATGTGTCTTTAGAAGACTGAAAGGTAGATGGCAGTATCAAGCAGAAGGCAAGTAGTTACTACGAATTATACCCAAACGCTGTATTTTCTGAAAGTTGACAGCAAGGGTGGTGTCATGAGCTAGGAGGTGTACGTGAAGGTTTGATTGTTTTGCAGGTTGTCCTTTGGAGGGTTGTATCTGTTACAGGCAGCTTGTGTCAGGGAAAGACAGAAACATTGTTATTTCCTATTTAAGAAATGCTATGTGGGAGATGGCAGCTTTATATGCGCCACTGTTTATAGGAACTTTAAAAGTTAACTGCTAACTATTGTGAGAGAAGGATGAAAAATTTGTGACTGATCTGCAGTGTGTTGTGTAGCTTCATGAATTTGGAATATTCTTAGATTTTAGCTGTTARTTGTATAGTAACTCCTGGCAGTGCCTGTATTTGAAGATTTGAAGATTTCTGTGCATTTTACAAAAAACTATTTCTTTGTCAAATTGGAGAAGACGAAATTAGCCTATCTTCTTTAAAGCACAAGGAGAATGAATTGGGTGAAATAGCTTTTAAATTATCTTGACCCATGTAATTGGAAAAGATGAAAGGAATAAATGGAGGTCCAAGCCCTTCTCGTTGGTGCAGATCAAAAAATATTTGGACTTGGCAAGTGTTGTTGTAATCCTGTGTTTGGAGTCAAGAGAACAGTGTTTTCCCTGTCAAGGTGGGATTAGCGGTGTCTGGATTGGGAAGGAAATAGGGAGAGTATCCAACTGGGGAACAGGTAAAACCCTCCTGAGAGCACAGTGTCATAGAGAGGTAGTGGTAGCTTATAGTCCCTTTGGTATAATGTCTTGTGTAGTGGTAAGAGGTGCTTTTCTGCCAGCTCTCTACTTAATTTATTGTCTTTTGTCTTAGCCTCCTGGCTTGCTTACTCCTCTTCTGCATATTATTTCTTATATTGTTTCCAAATTTCCCTACTTTTCTGAGCAAGTTCACCATGCTGTGAAGGTGATTTTCCAAATTCTGTAATGGGAAGCAGACTTAGGAGTTCTTAACGGCAGCAGAACCTTTCTGCTGCTCTCTGGCATGCCAAGGCTATGTCTTCCTGGCTTCCTGAAACTCCAGAGTTACTTTTTAGTAACATACATCCTGTTTACCTGCCAGGCTCCTTTTACTTTATTCAGTAAGATATAATTAAGAATAGTGCAKCCTGAAACTCTGTGTACCCAGAAAAGCATGATTTGAGGTGGCCCTCCCTCCTAACATGAGGGTGCAGCTACAGTGGTTTCTTCTGAAATTCTGTGTTGTCTCCCTGCTCTGACATTACTGTCTGTCAGTTTGCATGCCTGTAGGGGTGACAGTGCTTGCCATCAGCAACTTAAAGTTTGCCTATGAGGTTGGGAAATCACAAAAATACTACAGAGATGAGAAGCATCTASCTAAATCCTATTCTGACAAAACTTTCCCAATCCAAAATTTTTTTGATTCAAATTGAGTGAGGTGTCTAGACTTACTATCCAATCAGAAGGGTAGTTAAAATGGAAGGTAAACAATTTTAGGTAGGTTGAATCATGCTCATTAGTCCCCAAACTTACGTTCCTCAGTCAAATATAACAGGTTAGGATGACTGTGGGCCATAATGAAAAGTCAAAGGCTGGAAAAAAAACTAATTTCTTTTAAAAGAAAAGATCTGAAACTGGTAGAAAATTAAATGGCTAAAAAAATCTACCTATAAAAAAAATACCAAATACTTCAAACAATTGTTTTTACATGGTAGTTGGTACAATTTTTGTGGGATTTATTGGTCAGCTCTGCCTTGTTTGATCTCCGATGTGATGATTGACCAGTGCTAGTTTATTGCAGGCAACACATATGAAAGAAAGTACGAGAGAAGCGTGATTTTAGCTTTTTTAAAAAAAACAAAAACAAAAAAAAAAACAACAAAAAAACTTTTTCCCAAAAGATGCACACTGTTCTGTTTGGCTTTTTCCTTGACTTGAAATGTCCAAGTCTTCACTGACCTACTGGACACAGCAACAGTAAAAGGAAAGATTAATTATGTGTATTTCACAATGGGTTGCTTCCCAAGAATGTTGGTTTTAGTCTGACTTTGTTTTGGTCTTGTACTGAGAAAACAAGAATAACAACGAATACCAAAGTAACAAAATACAAAGATGAACGCAGAATTCAATAAACTCTGTCCACTGTCTCCCTCATAGCCCCCATAGGCATTTCTTGCATAGTATGTGCTGAAATGCTAATTGTTCTGTTAGCTGTTACTCCTCTTGAGGCATGCTAAAGCTTAATGTATTTTACTTACTGTACAAGGGAAAACTCCTGTAGTCCAGTGTCTTTACTGTTAAATGAAGTAGGTCAACTTAGTTGCAGGTTTGGTTAAAACCAAATTTGTACAGCTCAAACAAGACTCCAGTAGAGGCAAAGGTCTTCTCACCTTATGCTGTAGAACTTGTGCATTTTATGATGATCACTTGAAACTTTTCATCAGGTTTGTTACGCAGGGAACAACGTGCAAGAAGACTTTTCTAGGGAAGAAAATCAGTTGCTTGTATAGTCTATATTTCATAAAAACTGTAGGAGTCATGAGGTTTAATCACTGTACTTAAATCTTTGTTCCATACATTGCCTTCCTGCTTAGTATTCTTTTCTGTGCATCTTTACAATGTACCTGAAATCTAAAAGGATAATGTCATATTCTTAATAGTTTAACAAGAATAATAACAACAGCTCTCAGTTTTAGAGGACAGCAAAAAATGTAAAACTACTCATTAATTGTGTTTACAGTCCATTTTCTCTTTAATTCATTATCTTGTGTCATTGTCTACACTACTCCAAATTTACGTGGAAATTACAATTTTACAACTAAAAATATGCCTTTGTTCTGCATTTTATCTGAAATTCTGTTTATGTTCAAAGCCTTTAATTAAATATTAGAACAAATGTTTTAGTAAAGGTAGCATTTTCTTCTTATAAAGTATTGAAGCTATTTCTTAGTGTTCTACAACAATTATAATCATGTTACACTGTCCAGAAGGCTTGTTGAGTTCATTAATAATTCATACAAACTGACATGGGTTTAAAAGAGGAAATACATCACATAATGACATACGAAAGTGAGGAAAAACTCAACACACATTTTTGCTGCAATATTGGAGAAAGAAAGGACTGTATTATTTATGTTCTTAAATATGTAGACTATATTGAGAATATGCATTTCTTAGGGCCATCGCAAATATGTATATGCATTTGCGTATGTCCACATATATATGAAGAGAGAGGGGAATGTAAAACATAAAGCCATTATCATGGATTTGGGATGTATGCGTTACTTAGAAATGAGAGCCTGAAGTTATGCATCTTGTTTAAATCAAMACCTTATCATGGCATGATGTGCAGTTTGTACATTCTGTTTGTTACAAGAAAAGTTACTTTAGAGAGTTTTAAAGTATTTATTTGAAATATTTCCTTTATCTGTTCCTAAAATGGTGATAAATAAAATGTCAATTCTACAATGTCATTGTGATTCTCTCCACTATTAGTAACTCACTTCATTTCCGTTTTACTAAGAAAATATGTATTAAAACAGTGATTGATGTGAACATAGATTTTTTTAAAACACTTATAAGGTTTTACATAAGTGCTACTAGTTTTACATTTTTTAGAATGTTAATGTTGATTTAATCCCTTTGGGCTGTAACATAATGAGTTTTCATGGATATTTTCCATGAGGGAA
This sequence comes from Rhea americana, assembly GCF_003343005.1. NCBI lineage: Eukaryota > Metazoa > Chordata > Aves > Rheiformes > Rheidae > Rhea > Rhea americana. The sequence goes on along the minus strand of NW_028186867.1, from coordinate 507,509 downwards.
AATAGATATCGGTGATATTTCCCATGGGAAATGCAGATGTAAGTTTTCTTTGGAGGCAGCAGGCCCCAAGAGAGGCTGTGGATGTCACTTGCCTTTTAGAAGTTAGGCAGCAACAGCTAGAGCTACCACTCTTGTGAAAATGCTGGGAAGTTCAGGAAGAGAGTTAGGATGGTAGCGTGATCCAAAGCAAAGTTGATACTTCAGGCTGATAAACTGAAAGTTTTACAATATATTGTTCCAGTTGGAGAAAAAATAATATTAGGTCAGGTCCATGCCCTCCATTACCATGAAGCAAAACCTTCTCTCAGCTTTCTAGCATTATGGTCATGTGGTGGACTCTCTTGTACTCCCAGGGTTTTACTAGGGAACAACTTTGGCAGTTGTGTGCCTTGGTAAGCTTCTGTATGAAGCTCAGGCCTCGACCCGCTGAGGCTGTCTCACAGTCCAAACATGCTGATCTCCCTGAGGGACTTCCTGTGCAGTTTCTGACCACTCAGGAGCTGAGATTTTCTGTGCATGCTGCTGTGGCTGGAGTGAGATGAATGTGAGCACGTGGCCTCCATCAAGGGACAGATGCAATGTGTGGCACCATCTCTCCAGGCCGAGAACAAGCACCATAACAAATAGCAGCACTGCCTAGTATTGCCTCAGCATGCTTTCTCCAATGCCATCTGAGGCCACTGAGGGCTGTAGAAATCCTGTGCTTGCTGCACAGACTTGTTCTGATTCAGCAGCCGTGTAAACTCACTGTGCTGGAAGCTTTGCCTAGTAACAGATTGCTTCATGGCATGGGCTGCTGTAGCCAGCTGAGCAGTTCTGGGCAACACACTTTGAAGCATGTGGCCATGGCAAAACTCAAATGTAAAAAGGAAGTATACAGAAGGTGGAAGCAGGGACAGGTAATCTGGGAGGAATATAAGGACACTGTCCAAGCATGCAGGGATGGGGTTAGGAAGGCCAAAGTCCATCTGGAGTTTAATCTGGCAAGAGATATCAAGGACAACTAAAAGGGCTTTGACAAGTACCTCAGTAGAAAAGAAGACTAGGGGAAATGTGGGCCACTGCTGAACAGGGCAGGGGCACTGGTGTATTCAGTGCCTTCTTTGCCTCGGTCTTTACTGGTAATACTGGTAAGATCAACTACAGCAATGTCAAATCCCTGAGAGGAGGAGAAGTCTGCAGCAAGCAAGTTACCCTTGGAGAAGGAGGATCAGGTTTGGGATCACTTAAGCAAACTGGACCTACTGGTCCATGGACCCAGATGGGATACACCTGTGAGTGCTGAGGGAGCTGCCTGGTATCACTGCAAGGCCCCTCTCAATCATCTCTGAAAAGTCATGGCAATTAGGAGAGGTGCCTGACTGAAGGAACGCAAATGTCGGCCTAATCTTCAGAAAGGGAAAGAAGGAGGATCTGCAGAAGTAAAAGCTGGTCAGCCTCATCTTGATCCCTGGAAAGATGATGGAGCAGCTAATCCTAGAAATCACTTCTAGGCTCATGAAGAGCAAGAAGCTCATCTGAAGTAGTCAGCATGGATTCATAAAGGGGAAATCAGGCTTAACCAACCTGATAGTCTTCTGTGATGGAATGACTGGCTGGGTAGATAAGGGGAGAGCAGTCGATGTTGTCTCCCTTGACTTCAGTAAGGCTTTTGACACTATCTCCCATAACATCCTCGTAGGAAAGCTGAAATACAGACTTATATGAGGAGACAGTGAGACGGACTGAAAACGGGTTGAGCTGTTGGGCTCGAGTGTTGTGATCAGTGGCACAATATCTGGTTGGAGGCCAGGAACTAGCAGTATACCTCTGGGGTCAATACTGGTACAATCCTGTGGATTTTTTTCATGAATAATCCTGATAATGGGACCAAATGCACCTTCAGCAACCTTGCAGACAGTGCAAAATTGGAAGGAAGGGCTGTTGTACCAAAGGGTTTTGCTGCATTCAGAGAGGCCTTGACAAGGTAGAGACATGGGCAGAGAGGAAGCACATGAAGTTCAATAAAGGCAAGTGCAGAATCCTGCACCTGGGGAGAAATAACCCCATACAGGCCGGGGGCTGGTCTACTGAGAGCAGTTTTGCAGAGGAGGCCCTGGGGGTCCCAGTGGACAAGAGGCTGAGTATAGGCCAGCAATGTGCCCTCGTGCCAAAGACAGCCAGTAGTATCCTGGGCTGCCTTAGAGCGTTACCAAGAGGCCGAGGGAGGGGATCCTTCCCTTCTCCTCAACCCTAGTGAGGCTGCATCTGTAGTGCTGCATGCAGGTCTGGGCTCTCCAGTACAAGAGATATGGACCTACTGGAGTGAGTCTAGGAAAGGGCTGCAAAGATGATGAAGGGACTGGAGCATCTCATATGAGGAAAAGCTGAGAGAAGTGGGACTATTCAGCCTGGGGAAAAGAAGGTGCAGGGCTCAGTGTGTATAAATAATTGAAGTAGAGAGGTGTAGAGAGGATGAGGCCAGACTYTTCTCAGTGGTGCCCAGTAAAGGGACRAGAGGCAATGGRCACAAACTGAAACAAAGAAAGTTCGATCTAAACATAAAGAAAAACTCTTTTACTGTGAGGATGACTGAGCACTGGAGCRGGTTGTGCAGAGAGAGGTTGTAGAGGCTCTATCCTTGAAAACATTCAAAAGCCATCTGGACATGGTCCTGGGTAGCCTGCTGTAACAGACCCCGCGGTGGAGGGGGTTGGACTAGATGATCTCCAGAAGTCCCTTCCTACCCCATTCATTCTCTGATTCTGTGGTCRGAGAAAGTTTGCCTGTATCTGGCATCTGTAGGTCTATTGCCAGCTTTGCCTGTGTTCTTTTCCATGACACTTGCTCTTCTGCCAGGCTGTTTAGAGYTCTCTTGCAAAAGAGAGCAAAATCTCTTGTAAAATCTTGCTAGAGAGAAAAAAAGAATGTAGTCTGGGGTTGAGTTTGCTGAGTCTGACTATGGGAACAGTGGCCATAGCCAGTAACAAGGATAAAACCAGTAGGCTGGRGGAGAGCACAGACCCTATGGAAAAATGGCGTAGGTACTGTTTTTTCCACAGCAATACCTTGGCCAAGGTAGATGGTGGAGCCCAGGACTTGTGAGATCGCATTCTTCAGCCTCTGAGCTGAGAGGCTGTTTGCACGACAGGAGAGGAGCCTTTCGGGAATGAGAGTCTAAGATCAGGGAAGGCTGGCCAGCTCTGGTAAAGAGGGAGCTACCTGAGGAGACTGCAAGAAAGGTATGTTTTGAAACATTCAGGGGCATCAAGACTTACAAACATGGTCTCTGCATTTCAGGATCAGTCCTGTTGTCTGTTACGCGTTTTTTGCCGGGGGGGGGAAGGTCCAGAACACTCAAGAGAGTAAAGCATGCAGTAAGCTGTTGAGAATACATGGTGTTTTGTAGACCAGCCTCAGAGAAATCATCCGGCACCTGTATGTTGTTGTTTACTGCTTAAATACATATGGCTACTCATCAGAGAGGATGTGCAGTGTGGTATGGCAGTAACATTGGATCTTCCTACTTCTAGCTGATTGCACCATCATATGGCAGTAGTTGAGCTAGTCAAATTCCAGAAATTCTTACATTTATGGTAAGGAGTCTGGAAGTCATGTGTTGGCACTGCAAGGCAGGTGCTATTTCCCAGCACAGTATGTTGAACATGGCCTCTGGTAAATAAAAGCTTTGCTCCAGAACAAGGKTGGCCCAACCGAAGCGCAACATGGATGTGCCATAGCTCTGAATTAGAGCTGTTACTGTGGCTGTTCCTGTCTTGATCTGCTTAGCTCACACAATTGAAGCTCAGCCTAGGGTAAAACTACCAGTAGCAGTCAAGAAGTAGCATTTCATGCCTCAGCTTGCCACAAGTTAAATAATTCATTAAATCTGACCTTTCAGAATAGTGTGGTGTGAACTGACAGAATGAGTTGGATTAAAAAAGRAGGAGAATATCAAGTGGGAGTAGGCAAACAATATAAACTTGATACAAAATTACACAAKGTCTGCAGTGTCCTCCACTTGTATGTGTATGCTAATAATTGGAGGTAGCTTAGGAAAAGCAGCAAAAATGAGCCAAAAATTGTCCCCTTTTGTGAGAGACTTAAGAAGCTTGATCTAATTGGTTTATCCAAATTAAGAGCAAGATAGCTGTTTGAGTGTGAACAGCTGAATGAGAAAAAGCTTTGATAGCAGACACTTGTTTGGCTTGGAAAAATGCAGTCCAGCCCTGAGAAACTGTAACTAGAAAAACTGAGGCAGAGGAGGGAGACAGTGCATGTTCAGGGGGGAGGCGATGTCCCTGACACAGTCTCTAGARGACTACAGTCATTCTCCATTACTGTAAGTCTTTGAAGACCTTGTACATATTTGGAAAGATGTGCTGTAGCCCAAGCAGAAGTTAAGACCTTCACAAAACACCTACTGTCCAAGGTTAGGAGGCTTGGGTTTTGCAGGAAGTCAGATGCAGATAACATTTTGCCCTTGGGATCTTTGAATGCATAGGAGTGATAATACTGTCCTGTCTCATTGCAAAATTCTGACTGTAAGTAGCTTAAAAAGCTAAGTGTATCTTTTGTTGTGATAAGGCTGATTATCTGCAGTTAGAAACCATTCAAAATCTCACCAGCATTCAGTTTTAACAGCATGAAGAGTCTATGTGTGTGTGTGAAACCAGCACGTGTCATTCCCAGTGCCCTGACCAGGGCTCAGTTGTGCTMAGTACCTGTGACCTGTGGAATCAGCAGCCCTTAGTGAACTGACTTTTCCAATAAGGTGGTAAAGTCAGTAGCCCTATCTTAGAGCTGTAACTTTCTGCTTTTATACTCTTATTCAGCGTCACCCCTATCCATCTTCTGTCTACATGTGTTTATCATCATGCGGAGCATCTTCTAGAGCCTTGCTCATAGCTGGCAGTGAGGCATAGTGATATCCTGTCTGCCTGCGCTCTCCCTTCTCGCAGCCTCACCAGATCTTGAGGCTATGCAAGACTCTTGACTTTTTTTTAAGTGTACACTTGGGCTAATAAGCCATTTTTAGAGTGGATGTGAAATGCAGCATGATTAGCACTTACTTTTCTGATACATAGTGCTGAGCACATACAGTTTTGCTGTGTCTGTGTATTTCCTTCAGTTTTTATTATTAGTTTTTGTTCTGCACTGACATTTGGGAAAGCTCTGTTGGCAATTAAAGTTCTGAATGTCAGCAACAGGAGAAAAAAAGTGTTTGTGGTAAAGACTGGCAGARGTGCCTTAACTGATTAGGATTTACTAATTTAAGATGTAGTTTTTAATTGAGTAGCAGTTTATTTACAGTAAGGTTTAATTACTCTTAATATCTAGATTAAAAAGACAATATTGTACCAAAATATATAGWGTGGTACATTCACTAGCTCCTTTACAGCCCATTTGTAAAACATATTCTAATGATGCACTTCATGGATTGCATAGAGTGCATAGAATTCATAGTCTATTGAATAAACAATAAACTTTTAAAAAACTGTTCCAGTACATGCATGCATAAGTATTTGATAGATGCTTCTGAACAGTTAAATTGTCTCAAGGAAAAAATACTGGAATTTTGAATTGTCTGCATAGTGCTGTCTTCATGATRGATTACCTATAATCTCCATGAGGGCTTTTCCTTCAGCTGCTGCTTTAGAATAATTACTGTGCTTTTGCATGTATGTCATTAACAGTGAGGGGGAAAAAAGGACTCTTGTCWAGACTGCTCATTTAGATATCTGATGCGTAAAGCAGCATGATATGAGTTTCCCAGTAGGATACTGGTTGCTGCTTATACTGCAGCAGCGATGCATAGGTTTGTTATTTCAGAGAAGGGAATATCATTGTARCATGGATTTTTTTTGTGTAGTTTAATTTCTAGAGGCAAACGTCAGTGGCTCTTTGGTCAAAAATGTATTTGTTGTTGGTAGCTTTTAAACAGTAGTGTTATTGTAAACAGAGTAATTAAATGTAGCATTTTATAATTATTAAAACATGATATAGTGGTAGTAATAGTGCTGTTTCCTTACTCTGCCAGTGCCTAATTTATTAAAACATCTGCCTATTAAACAGTCAAGTGAAAATAAAGCAGTTCTACAGCTTTGTAAATTAATTAAGTTTATTTACTTGAGAAGGACGATGGACTTGTTTTTGTACACATGAAAAAAAAAGTCCATTTGATTTTTAGCTCAGAGACAGCTCTGAATTTACAATGTGATTGATATCCTGTATGTTGACTCTACAAACAGCATGTCCATACCCTTGAAATACTGAAATGCTTACTGACGGCCTTCTAGAAATATTTAACTTTTCCTGTCTGGCAAGGATCTGCCTGCTTCTTTAAGGCTTTGTAAGGGTCTTTTTAATTGCTTTCAGGGGGATTTGAATCAGGCTGTTTATGGATTGCTTCATGCATTATTTGTAGCAGCTGTACCTGTAGTCTGCTGATTTATGGAAGATATGGCCATCAGATGACAGTGTAACTGACTTTAAGAAAGCATTTACCTGTTTGATCTAGTGCAGTCCAAGGAGCGGTTTGTGGCAGGGCGTTCGCAGTGGCTACCCRTTGCAGCTCTTACAGCTGCGGTTCCCACCGCTCTGCCTAGTTCTCTCCAGCTTGTGTCCCCGTCTCATGAGTCAGGTGCGTGCTAAGAGCTTTATAAAACATCAGATGAAAATTAGGTATTTCAAATAGGTCAAACCTGATTTTAAGGTCAACATTGATGCGGTATGTTCCAAAACAAAAGAGGAGACGGACAACAAGATACTGCAAGAGTGTTTTATTGCGCTATGCTTTTTGGATCTCTACCAATGAAAATAAATGACAAGCGGAAATAAATGAAACCAAGCACAGCTTTTAGAAAGTTTTGTGGAGGTAGACTTCCCCTCAGTAGAATGGTCTATGCACATACTTACTATAATTTTTTCTTTGCATCATCATCTGTCTGTCCTATCTCCACATCAGCATCTCTGGGCAGGGTGCAAAGTATTGTGGAGAGCAGTGGAAATGCATGGAGGGCAGTGGAAATGCATCGCTTGCAGCAGCAGCTACAATAGGAAARAAATAGGAACTATTTTTGATATAATTCCTGATAGGCAGTTGGGATTTTTTTCCCTATATTACTGTCATGTGCAAGTTAAACCATTAGGCAGGTTTGTTATGACTGGTGGCGCTCATACGATTTTGTGAAAAGTCCAGTCATACTTAAAAGTAAGAACTCAGTCCTGTGGGTCACAGAAAGAGTGTACAGTCATGAACTCTGAAAGGCCAAATATGAGAAAACCAACTAAAAGATTCCCAGGTTATTGTGTCTAGATTCAACATTTTCAAGTCATGGTAGACTCTGATGTGCCATTATTTAACGCATGAGTTTGACAGTAGTGAAAAGAGGTTTAAGGAGGAAGGAAGGAAGACCGTGCCCAGCAGAGCATGCCACATCTCTTCTGCTACCTCTGTCCTCATCTCCTTTCTCGTGAGTGGCACACATAGTTTAACTATTTACCTGCTCTGTTKTAAGAAGTACCTTTATATGCATCATCAATACCATTTCTTATTTTAATAATAGGAGAGTTTCTGAAATCAGATTTCATTAGTTTTCATGTTCCTGTTTTTACTTCTCTTAAGTAAGTTGATTTAATTTTCCAGTCCTCTTCAGCCATGACAATGTTAGATCTGGAAACCTGAAGCAGACTGAARCAGTGTTTCCCTATTTAAATTCTGATCTATTAAAATAGAGATTAAATAGGAAAACAAAATATGTAGTTACTTGATAGCACCAATCTCTACAACATATATTGTACTATGCTTTTCACTGAAATCATCTTCCTTCCTGGGCTAAGCATTTTATACAGAACAAATTTATTAGATTCARCACTTACATTCCATTTAACAAATACTCCAGTGGTGACTGCTGAAGTTCAAGAACTTTGATGAAAAGCAAATGTCAACCAAAAATGTCAGTACTGTGTACTGTGCAACATCAAAAGATTTTATAAAATAAATTAATCACTTGAAAGGGAACACAGGAATTCAGGAATCGCCAGACAAAATCAGATCCATTTATTCCATTTATTCCAGCATTTTGTATCTGATAGGACCAGCTTCAACATTTTGGAGAAAGGTCAGARAGACCACAAGACTTACTCACAGAATATTTTCTCTTGGGGAAGATTTATCTGTACAATCCCTATAGTYAGAAGAGGCATTATCCTCCATTTTCTTCCCTTCCTTTTTTAAATGTCACATAGCAGCTCTGAGTACTCTTGGTTGCTGCTGGTCTCTTACTGCCTTACAGTGCAGTGCACCTTCCTGTTGGTTCCTCTCTGACACACCGTGGCCTGTAACACCATCTTCCCTTTGCTGGCTATGCATATAATCAAAGATCTCCTTAATAATGTATATGGATCCTTTAAGCAGAGAACAGAGTTAAACTTACCATGTTCTCCCCCTTTCCCTCCCAGGTTCCCCTCTGCAGTGCATGGAAATGACTTTGTATGCAGATCTCACTTGCACTTTGCAAAGGGGAAGAAATCCTCCATTTTCAGAACATTATAATTTCCCACATTAGTTCTTAGTGAATAGGCTGGGGGCAGGTGGCATACRAAGGAGCGGGAAAGTTTCCCAGCCTCAAACACAGGAAAAAAAGACTATGAGTGGCCCAGATGCAGCCTCCCCTGGCCTTGCTCCTCCCGAGCAGGACAGCGTGGAGCCGGGCACCAGGGAGGCGAGAGGTGCCGGAGGCCGAGGGTCAGCCTAGCAGGGCTGCACTTTCCCATGGGGATCCATAAATCCRTAAGCCTCTCTAGTGCCTGCCTTTGTGTAACCAATCGATTTCCATGCAATCAGCCAAAATACRTGTTCACCTTTGGAGCACATGGAATTTTTTGCTCTGGGCCAGGAAGGAAAGAGCTCCTGAGGCCTCCGTGCAGACCGGGAGCTGCCGGCGGTCCCAGCGAGACAGCGGTGTGAATGAAGTGATTTTACCTCCAAAGCCTTTTGCAAAACTTTGAAGTGCACCAGGCTGACTAAATAGGTTAATGATATTGGCAGCTACGACATGCAGAACAGCTAAGCAAAAGTTAGACATTTGGTCTCACAGGATGAAGCAAAGAACTAGGAGAGTCTATTGTTTTTAATTGATCTTCTAGGTGCTGATAGTACGGCATTCAAATGCGGAGCTGCTGGATTTTGACAGGCAAAGATCCCCTCCCTACATGGCCTTCCTAAAACTTCTGGAAATCAGATTTGCATTCTGCAGAAGAGCCACAGGGAAGACAGGGACTTGGAAAATTTTCTGGGAAGCTGCAGTTGGGAGGAGGGTGGGGGAAAAACAGGCAGCAAACAGAAAACCCCCTGAATTCTCTTTTTTTCCCCTCTGCTTTTTTTTTAATGCAGAGTTTGTTTTTGAGAATCTGATTCCATAAGGAAACCTCTCTCCCATATCTCCTTCCTTTATATCATTTTGTAGCTGTCATTCCTTTGTAGATTGAGAGCTCACATACTGGACCTATCTTTTAGCACCACTGAAATGCAAAAAGATGAATTTCAAAGATATAAAATAGAGTTTTAGTTGTGAGATCATTTGCTGTAGAATCAAGGATTATTAATTTTCAACTCTTAACTGTTTTTGTTCTTCTGTTGTTCTGTTTTGTTCCTCTACATAGTATGAGGAATAGAGGAGAAGCACCTGGCCAGTTTTGTATCTAGATTGGGTTGCAAGTGGTTAAAATGTGTTATCACTGATCTGTGACCCTTCTGTTCAGCTCTTGTATCTGTGCTGTTCTAGCAGACAGTGTCAACCTAAAGGCCAAAATTATGCATGAGGATAGACTCTAACTGTTCTCCTCTTTTCCACTTCAGCCACAAACTACTGACCTGTAGATGCGGAGAAACTTTGCCAGCTAGTGCTCCTAATTTAGCACTTTGCATCAGCACTAAATGTAATTTTAGAATAATGGTTTAATTTGCGTTTTTAAAATCACATTCAAAGTTAATTAGACTCCAGAGAAGTCTCCAGGTTGCTCAGAAAAATTAYTACATGACCACATAATAAAGAATGTTACGTCCGTTGGAACATAGGGGWTTTTGCCACAATTTCTGTCAGATTGCATTTTGAAAAGTCTATTTTTAATCTTGCAGTTTGACAGATCGCTGTCAAATAACATATATCCTTTACATGCTAAATCTTCTGTTGTGTTCCCTTTGAGAATTAAATTTTAATGCATGTCCTTGGAACAATGAATTTAGTCTTGCTCAGATAGATCATTATCAGTGTGTACAAATGAGCTGATAAGACTTCTGAAGCTATTTTGCTTATCTCATGATTGCAGCTAAGGTGAGCGATAACTATGCTGCCTAATGACTTCATCAACTAGTTTTAAATGAAAGTCTTCAACGTAATAACAATGAAATAATGGTATCAACTGTTCAGTAAAAGAATGGAATGTGTACCTAAGAGAAATATTTGCAAGCCCCTGAGCTTGTCCATCATAGGAATTTTCTATGGGAGAAAAGATTTAATATCTCATTTTTTTCAGATTCACTGARGTGCATATTTTTATGCATCATACTTGAGCTGAACTACAGCAGCCAGCCCCACAGTGTCCATAGTGCCTAAAACCCTGCATGCAAAGCACAGAACAGCCTGCTGATCTGCTTCTGCATGTGACAGTCCAGGGTTATTTCTCAACAGTAAAACTGCTCACATACCTGGCTGACAATTTCTGTCTGCAATGTCTAGGTGTTTGAAGTTGGGCCTCTAGCCTCAGCTRGTCACCTGTAGCCATTCCAAAGACTGGAGAAACTCATCTGTTTGCAGCTGTGTCTCTTCTCTGATTACGGAAGGTGTGTAGAGAAATATTTTAAGCTATGATATCTCATACCTTTAAATAGCTACAGGTATGTGCGATGAATCTCACCTCTGAAATTCTGCTAGTATGAGTGCCTAGAGTTGTTCGTTATAGGCTGGACTGAGCATCTCAGCTGTAGTCTGTCACCTAAGTGCATCTGCAATTCACAGAGCGAGCTTCTCTGCCCTCAGTCTCAGGAACATGCCTGGAATAAGTGCAGCCCACACTGACAGCACTGGATTCTGCACGGARAAGATGGTTATTGACAGTTTTATTTGCAATTGCAGCCAGAGGCAGCCGCAGTGGTATGCCCTCACCCTTTTTATGTAATAGCTTGTGCTTAGAGCACTTGCATAAGAGGACTKTACGTCTGCCTAAGCATTTTGTGTCAAAGAATCATTATGTAAAATACAGTGGCTGTGTAGGGAGCAAAGGCTGTGGCCRTTCCAGGGGAGCTTCTGTGTCAGGGTATTGCCCTCTCTGCAGCACCACGAATCACAAATTYTTCTTTACGGAGTGGCACAGCTTCAGCAGTTCCTGCCTTTTGGACAGGTGGCTCAGCACAGTCTTGGGAACTAAAAGAGCCTTCTCAAGCCTTAGAGGACATAAATGCCAAATCTCCAACTTTTTGGAGAAGCAGTGTAACCAGCTGGCACCACTCTCTTTTTCTCCTGGTAAACACAATGTCTAAGGTACTCTGCACTTTAACACGGATAGCATGCATGCCTAAGGGAATGTGTCTGATCTGTCTGTAGTTGTCCAAACCTCTGTRTATGTGGTCAGGAGTAGATGGCCGGGGTCCTTCCAGGTTTGACTCATGCTATGTGGTAGCGTGGCTGCCACAGAGGCCTGAGCACAGTGGCTTGGGTGTTTATTTCCAACGCTGTGCTTCAAGTCATAGGAACAGCCTATGGATTGTTTAGGAAACCCGAGAATATTTTTAAGCTCACTTAGCCTTAATATGTAAATGTTTTTTAGCATATATTTTACCCACTCTGTGTTTGGCCACTAAGGCAAGTCAAAACAAGTTTCAAAATGAAATATTGTAATTTCTTATCCAGGAAAGTGTTGATGATATGTCTTGCTTGATGCAAACTTTGTAGGGCACTCATCTTCAGCTTCAGAGGGGAGGTCGTCAGTAGCAAAACACAGATTCGTTTTTTCTAATCAGCCTGCTGCTAAACTGTAAAATATGCAGACACTTCTACATTTAAGTTCAATCTTAGAAGAGAGAACACAAACTGCCTTTGTCTTTGAGAAAATCTGACTCTGATGTGAAACAATTCCTATAAGAGAAGCAATTGCCATGGAAAAGATTCAGCTATCCGTGCAATCTTATTTCATTATGTAGACAAAATTATTGAGTACTTCAAGTTCCATGTGGGAGATTTTGGTGACTGGGTTCATAATTTTAAATCTATTTTGAAATAACGACATCTACTGTTTCATTGCCAGCTCTGAAGGTATAGCGAGGCAGTTGTACACAAAAGTGTTATTAAATAACCTGAAATAACCTTTTTATTACTCTTAAGAGGTCTGAAAGCCAGGAGGACTTTGAAACACATGTAATTAACTACCTTGTAGCAGTGATAAACTAATGCGTTCACCAAACTACATCTTGGTACTAGATATGACTGAGATTCCTCTTTTCACCATATGCATGAGTAAAGCATTAAATGAGGTTAGGAGAAATGTTTTGCTCTTAAAGTTATTTTGACTGTGGAGTGAAAACCTTTAAGAACAAGACCTGTGGTTAGTATCTGTTTTATCCTAGGGGACAAAACCCTACTTTTAAGCAGAATTTCTTTCTCCAGGAGGTATGTTATAAACTAAACCTCTCTATCTTTTATGCACCTCCTTGCTGATTTATTTTAAATTCAGAAAGCAGAGGTCTGTTTGTAATGAGATTATTTTCTTCAGCTGTACTGTTGATAAAGAAGTGTCTTTTCTCTAAATGAAAGTTATTCTTGGGCTGAATAAGTTTCTCTGAATGATAATGCAGTTATTTATGGCATGCAGCTAAGGAAAGGGTAAGAAAAGAGATGTGAGGGGTGGGAACTAACATCATGCTTTTTGGCTGTCCCTACAGTTTGCCTGAGCAGAAAATGCAGCATTTCCTCCATCCTTAGCCAGATTTCTTGCCAGGATAGTCTGCCTTTTTCTTGCCTCCTCCTTGGATGGGGAGGGTGTCCGTCCTGTGGTGCCACCAGCCTGTGGTGCCTAGTATTGTTACTGTTAGAGGGATTAGTTAAAAGTAATATAAGTACATTTAGGTCCGTTGATAAAAAAAAAAAAGTCTTCTTGGGACCAACTCCTTTAACATATTGCTCTAGCAGATTAATTTTTTGCGGTATCCATTTGGAAAGCTGGTTAAGTGGTTGCTCTGTGAAAAGATGTATTTTATATGCATGAGAGCTGGGCCTGCTTAGCCTGGGGAAGAGAAGACTGAGGGGGGATCTGATCAATGTGTACAAGTACCTGAAGGGAGGGTGTCAAGGGGATGGGGACAAACTCTTTTCACCTGTCCGATGTGACAGGACAAGAGGCAATGGGCAGAAATCGAAGCACAGGAAGTTCCGCCTGAACGTGAGGGGGAATTTCTTCCCTGTGAGAGTGACGGAGCACTGGCACAGGTTGCCCAGACAGGTTGTGGAGTCTCTTTCTCTGGAGATCTTCAAGGCCCACCTGGATGCAACCCTGTCTGACATGCTCTRGGTGACCCTGCTGAGCGGGGAGGTTGGACTAGATGATCTCCAGAGGTCTCTTCCAACCTCAACCATTCTGTAATTCTGTGATAAGGACAACGTCAACAAGGTTACCTTTCAGCTGCCGTTGTATTAACTAGCAGTAATAAGCTCAAGAAGAATGCTGGCAATATTAGTTCCTAATCTTCATCAGCACTGATATTCATTCAGGAAATTATGTGCATAATTTTGTATTTGTTCATGTGGAAGCACTCAGTGCAAAGCGTGCTGGAAGGAATTCAAAGTGAAGAGGTGGAGACAGAGGCCTAAAATGCTGCCCAGCTGGGGGAGAGATGTCCCTGCTTTCATTTCCCCCGCTGAGACTCCATAATGGAAAGGGTAAAATAAGTGAATTCATTTGAGTGGGAATTAAATTATGCTAGTCTAAATCTAGTATTAGCGTTGTCGTTAATTTTACTCCGCTGCTTGGGAAACCAGTACGGTTGCGTACGTTGGGTTCCCCAAAAGAAAGAAAAGGCTGAGACCCAGTGGAAGGTGGAGGTAGCAGCCTCGTGGCACACGTAGCTCTGGGGTTAGCTTTTCGATTTGTGCTACAACCTGATGCTTGGCCACGATCACAAAAGATTTAGTTGTCTCCATACAGCACATAATCTTTGACAAATTATTTTTACATATAACTCTCTTTAGGGCAGCGATTGTACATATTCAGCAAGTGGTATTTGATCAGCTGCAAAGGTTAGTAGAAAAATACAAGTATATCAAGTAAATTATTTAGAAAATGCCTGTAAAATCCATTTAGCAAGTCACCTACTTYGGTCTTTTTTTCTTTTTTAACCCGTACCAATATCCATCTTTCGTCCTACCACCTTCTGGCTTCAGCTCTCTGGCAACTTACGCATTTTCCTCCTCCCCCCGCACTTGCAGCGCATGTGCCTGTGTCCCAGCGGATCATAACCGTGCTGCTGTGCACTTGGCTCCACAGGTGTGGGCRTTTTCCTGGGGGATAGCCGATGCCAAACAGAGCAGCATCACGTCTTTGCTGCTCTTGTTGCCCATAGTATCTAGATGATACGTCTGAGGGCACTGCAGTTACRCCTTCATCTCCTATGTGGACAGAAGAATGGACCTGTTCATCATTTTGTGCTTGGTTCACGTTTGTAGGGTAGTTTTCTTCTCCCATTTTCAAACACTCCTTCTCCCCTTAGGTTTTGCAGTATTGTTACATTTCTCAAGGAAGAACTTCTGCTGAAGTGAAATATAAGTTGTCCCCTAAGTAGCAGGTTTATGCGCACTGTGCATTCACTTTTTAATTTTCCAGAGAGGCTTTTCTTAGTGATTCTTTGTCCCCAAGGAAACATAAAACAGATTAACTACTTCTCCTGATACAGCAGGGAAACAAATTGAAAGGTGTAAGAGCATAAAGACTAAGCTAAGTGAACTAGCACAAACTTTTAGATTTATTAACTGAAAATTAACAAAATACSTGACTTTGAAAGCTTGGACAGAGTTTCAAGCAAAATAGATTTTTAAAGCCGTATTTTATTATTGATTTTAACATAATAAATAAATAACTGGCCCTTTTTTAAAATGAAAGGGAGGAGAAAAGTCTTTGAATATTACACATTCTGGATGTATTATGTGTATTTATGGTGGGGCTTCTTCAATAAATAGTGTAATTTAATACAGACACATGGTTAGCTGGCTGGCAACAGTTCTGAATCAGTTTCTCCTTGTATCAGTCTATTTTTTAAATATTCTGGTTGAAAAGAAAATTGCAATGAGTATGTCTTTTTGTGGGGACACAAACGTGACCAGCGAGTTTACATGTGTGGCCTCCTGTTGTCTGAATTACTGTGCCATGTGCTTGGTAGTTTAAGAAGTCGCCTGTTTGGCTCCTCATCCAAATCATTATAAAATCAGATTTGCTGTGACTTACACTGCTTCACTGGCACATGGATATGTCTTTGGCATCTGACCAACCAATTTTCTATTCCAGACTCAGTAAGCAAAAATCATTCTGCATTAGTCTCTGCAGCTCAGTGTCTACCAATTGTCTAACCTTGCAGATATAATAAGATGAAACCCACAAAAACCCAGCCACTGACAACTGAAACTTGACTTAATGAGAAACTGAATTAATCTTGTTTTGTTGGAACATTTATTCTTAAAACTATTTCCATCAGTCCATAATTATTTMAAACATGCTCATTAATAACTTGTTCCATAGCAAAGAATAGAGATAATCTTAGATTGGATCAGATAGCCTGAAAAATCAGGTAAGAGTTAAAAGCAACATGAATAGCATTCAGGCATCTGAAAGAAAAATATCATTTTCTCTTTGAATGAGTGTATTCTTTCTTAAGGAACAATAGTAAAGCCAATAATATTGAACAGAGAAAAATATATAATACAGTGCTTGAAAATACAATGTGCTTCTGAATTCAAGAGCTTTATCTCATTTCTGAATTTGTCTTCCTCTTCTTAATTTCTTTTTCTTCATTGGCCTTATTACTTAGAACTAATAAAATGCTTGTGAAGTACTTCAGACATAAAAATCACCATGTGGTTCTTATGTATTATTAATAAAAGCCCAGATAACTCTCTAAAACAAGATGCTTCTAAACTATTTAGTAGATTCTGGTTAGCATTTGATCAGCCAAATGTGTCTGATTTTCTACTGCTTTTTAACAAGCATTAAAAAAATGAATAGCTGCAAGAATGAAGGACATATATGAACATCTCACTATACATTATTACATACCCAGTGCCCTAACCTCAAAGCGAAAATACCAGTAAAGTACAGATTATGAGTAGCAGCAGCAAGGATTTCTGTTGCTTTCAGTACAAATGAAAACGAAGCTCTGATTGTAAAAGATTATGGTTAATCTGTCACATAATAAAAATATATCTAAGGTTTTGTTGTCATTTTTAGTGATCTATTCTCTTCTTTAATATTTAATTTTTATAGATCTCTTTTGCAGTGTTTTGATACAGGAGTCTCTCTGTGCAGTTTCTGACTTTTTGGGCTGTCTTTTGTTTCACTTCCTTTTTTCCAAATTCATTTTAAATGTATTTTTAGAGTATGTGGGTTCCTTGTTTCTCAGCTTTTGTTTTGTAACTAGGCATAAACAACAGGGTTATACCGTTTTTTATTTTAATTTATAGTCTTAATTATTCATTTAAAGTATTTGACTTTAGGTAGTGCATTTTATTGAATTGCTTGTTTTGTTGTTCTGCTATCTTGATTGACCAAGACTTCACTGTACAAAATGCTGCTGTAAAGCAAACCTGTCCAAAGTATGTCCAAGCATGACAAATCAGAATAGAGGGAGACTCTTGGGAAAGTAGAAGCAATAATGAAGCAATACTTACAATACGTTAATGYCAGTGTATCAACAGCCTTGCTCTTGCCAAGCCTTTGTAGGCAAAGGAGGGCACTGCTAGAGGCAGAGGGGTTGATGTCGAAGGCAGCAGCTCCATGGTCAGTGGTAACAGGGCTGTGCTCTCCTTACTCAGTCACCAATACAGTTTTAAGCTGAGTATGGGCTAGACGTGTAATCACGTTTCTGTGAAATTAGCCATTAGGCATGTTGTGAAGGTTATGCTGGCTTCTTTGCTAACTTTATGGCATTTACTGGAGGAGAGATAATAACCTGATGCAGTGGAAAATCTGCTTCACTAAAGCCTAAGCAAAGGGTTTCTGAGCCTGCTGGAGCTGATGGACGGTGTTGGCACAGTGGCCTAGAGCTCCGCAGCATGTGGCCGCAGTGTTTTTCATCTGGTACAGACAACCTCAAAAGCCTGATTTAGTGTCTCGTCAAACCGTAACCATAGCTGTTGGTCTTTTGCTGCTGATTTTTTTTCCTGATGCTGTTTGACTAGTCAAAGAATTGTTATTTCTCTTTTAGTCTTTTTTCTCTATTGTCAAGATGTCCTCATCTTAAGCGAGCTCCATGCTGCTCTGCCAATTATAATGAAGACCGGTAGCCCGGCTTTGATGAAATCAAAACTCTMACTTCTAATGGTGCGTGAGAGGTCAGCTGTAGTGAGACTAGAGAAACCAAATTATTAAATAAAAGGGATGGTTGTTATCTTTGTAACACATTGCCAGCAGAGAGAGACATAAAACCAATAGCAAAGAGAAATTATTTCTTAAGTGAAAATTTACATTGTATCTCTTTCAAAGAAAAAACAATACAAAACCAACAAGCTTTCAGTATGTGGGTATCAGAGTTAGGTTTACTCTCCAAAACATCCCTTTCAGTCGCTAGATCAAATTGAATCTCTTTTTTGCAATAAAGTAAATGAATGGCTTAACACCAATTTTCAGGGTTTGGAAAGTTCAGCATTTCCCTGRGTCCTGTAAATTTTATTATTTTTTTCTTTTTTCTACTATTAGAGTAAATATTTAGATGGCTACGTAAGTGTACCAAGATGTCTCAGCAGTCACTGAAAATTCAGTAGTGCCCGAGAAAGCCCCTCTTAATCTAATTCACATTATTTAGGGATACATCTGGGAACTGTCCAAAAAAGCATTCAAGGTGTTTGAGCTTTTTCCTTTCCCAGTTCCAGGAAAATGAATTCTGAATCCAATTGGAACATCAGCAGCATCTCAAAAAGTTTAGAATATTAGAGAATTGTTATAATGCCATTTAGCATTTTTCAAATGCCATTTTGCTGTGACCACATATGCAGCCATTACAAGTTCATGGTGGCTCCAATTTTTAAAGTTAAAATTAAGAAATCTATTGATTACTAAATTGAGTAATCAAGATAGATTTTATAGGCATTGCCACATCTCTGCTGGATGACCTGAGAATCAGTACATGAGGTTGTTTCAGTGTTTCAAAGCATAATCTTTCATGTCAGCATTGGATCTGATTCTGTAGAGTATTATCATTTTTCACATTTTACTCTGAAACCTCAGTGTTTTGGTTAAATGGAAGTTTCTCAAAGTCCTGTGTAAGTATGTTAGTGCAAAAGTTAATTGCATGGATTTAACTTACTTGAGCAGTGTATGCAGTGGGCAGCGTTTGTGTGCCTACCAGTTTTTGCACATTTGTGGCTGCAGAATGTAAAAATAGAATTGCACTTACCTCAATTAGAAGCCCCATCTAAAAGGGATTATTTAAAATACCCGCAGAAATGCTGTTTGAAAGTCATTACTTTCTGATGGAAACAACACAGTCTGACAAAAAAGGATGAGATATTTTCAAGGGAGAGGAGCTGCCTCTTTTAAGATGAGACCACTCTGTTCTGTAAATTCTTTATGTTGATAGTATCGTAACATCACACCTATCGCTGTATTTCTATATCTCTGGAACATCATTCTTAAAGATGTCTCATAAATAGCCTTCTTGGGGCTTGCTTATATTGTGCTGTATGTATTACACTTTGAGAAATAACTCTTCCTCAGAGCTACTGAAACTTTCACAGCTAATGGTAGGAAAACTAGCACGGAAACTTTGGCCTGGATGAGCGGCCTGAGAGACCCATATTATCGTGCTTTATCTGTCTTTGATCCTTTAAAACTAATGTGCAGAAAGTCTAATTAGAAGAGGACAGCTGAACAATTAATTAATAGGGGAGTAAGCTCTATGCTTTGCACATCCATTTTTCTCTGTGGGAGTATAGCATCCTCATGCAGTGTGAAGTCATTTATGCTATGATAGAGTGGCTGAAACACGCTAATGGTTTGACCTGATGAAAGTCTCATTCGATCGGATACACATATATGCCCATCTGGCTCGCTGTTTTTGCGCTGGCCAAAGTGAGCAAATAATGATTCTTTTGGAATAAAGGGCTCCAGAGCTAATAACTCTTTATCTGTTATCTGCTCTGTCTTGAGGCTTAAATAGGGTCCTATCAGAGGCTGACTGAGACTGTCAGATCTATATAAGTAGGAAAATGGTTGCCTAATAAGAGCCCAATCAATATAGTGTTTTCTGTATATTGCTGACATTCGGAATTGCATTCCACAATGGGCGGATGGAACAAGCGAGGCACTCGTAGGACAGCCTCGTAATGGACTGCAGGTAAAGTTGCTGAGTATTTAGACAGCAACATAATGCTGCTGTTGATGTTTCCAGACAGTCTTACCAAGACAGTCTTGCACAGAGCACATAGGTATTTATTGCTTGACTAGCATTTTAGTAACAAAATTACAAAGATTATAACCTTACAGTTGAGAACATAAGCGACTTGGGGTACTTCTGGAAAACAAGACAGTTTTGGCTGGAGGGGAATGTAGATCTTAATGAACTACTTAAATTCAGGAACTTCATAGGGCACTCCTGATCACAGTGCTAATGAAGAAGAAAGGAGTGAATTTGGTACAGGTGCAACCCTAACAGACAGACTGTGTTAGAGAATGAGAGGCCTTCTTATTCTCAAAGCCTTTACAGCAGAGGCATCTGAAACTGCATCCCCTGTATGTACCCCTGCAAATATGCCACAGACCTGATCTGAAGGGACCACTTCTATCAGAGGAAGAGGCAGTAATTCAGCCCGCATACACGCTCACTTGTTGGCCCCTTACCGAGACTGCCAACAAGGGCTCCAATTAGTGCCAGTTTTAGACTGTGACAATTTTAAAGATTGACTTTCACACCATGCCAGACCTTTAAAAGAAAGAACATTTATATAAAACACAGTTTGCTTTGACAGTAATTTTCTGTATGCTATTATTGAAGTTATTTATGTTGGAGTCAGGAGATCTTTTCTTGTAGCTATGTTTCTACTTCTGTTTGATCCTGCAGAGCAGTAATAATCCTGCACTTACACCTTTCTATTTTATGTGGCGGTGGTCATTTTCAGCATCCATTACTTGGGCAGTTTTCAGGGCTTGGATATTTCGATAGGAATCCTGTAGAATTCCCAGATTCTTGTGCAGATTGCATCTGCCATGGAAAACCTTCTCATCTTTAATGGTAGACTTACTTAAATTTTAAGGACTTAGTGAAGCAGCACAGCCATTCAAATTAATGTGTGGGGTTCAGGACTTCACAAGTCTAAGTAACTTGGATGTTGCAAGTGTTTCACTGCATTGACAGTGAGGCTAAGGACAGGTGCTGCCATTAAGAGTGGTAGAAGCAGCAGCTGCCAGCTTTCCAAACCATGGRTATCATCCTTCTGCCTTCCAAAATCATGACTACAACACAGTCKTCTTCTCTCCAAAATAAGACCTGAAGCCCGTGGTCTTTATGCCCTATACTCTCTCACCTCAGGAAAAAACGCTGCCTAACCTGATGCTCTCCTTCTTTTTCTGTGTTCTTCCTCCAACAAAGCAAGAGCTTGGCCTCACATCCCATCTCCTCTAACTATATACCATGCAATATTACCCCTCYCCCCCAAACCTCACACCTCCTCCTAAAGATAACATACCTAATTTTTATCAGCCTTTGGCTGCTTATCTTGCCTGTTTTGCTCCTGCATCTGTGTCCTGAGATGGAACTGGAGATGTAACGCCGTGTGCAGTGTACCCGACCTTACCTGCATAGCATGATGGCAGGATACATCATCTCTGCATGTGCACAGGATCTTCYAAGAGGCTCACAGGAAGTAGCTACAACCAGCTGCACAGGTACAGTTTGAAATACTGTTGTCCCCCTGAAGCGGTCCTTGTACCATGCATGGGCAATGTTTTGACAAAGTTTATTTTTATGAGTTTTCCTAGAATTTGCTGGAAAATATCATCTTCTTAGGGTTGGAAAGATGAAATTCTCTACCTGATGCTAAAATAAACAATGCTTAGCTTTAGGTGCATGGAATTCAGACTAGAGGCAATCTGCCTTCAGTAACATGGCTTTCAGCCTAGTTTAATTTATGATACTACTCACTTAAAAGCCATTGAATCATAGAAAYATTGCCTGCAGTTCGTGTGCTGCAGCGTTTCCTTTGGGAAGGTGTGTGTCTTTTCTTCCCTCCATGGTTTTTGTTGGAGAAATCCTCCTGTATAGAAAAGTTGGACTTCTTAGGGGTCCTTTACACAACCCTGTTTCATTGCATCAAAGACCTGAACTAATATTGAGGTCTCCTTGGTAGTTTTGCACTTATGCAGATTTAAGCCTGGTGAGCATGGGCATTTAGCTTACACATGTTTGTACAACACCACTTCTGTGATGCARATAGCCTTGGGGAAGGGCATAGTCTTCCTGAGAAGTCCCTCTCTCCACCTKCCCCCCTCCATTGCCCCATGTCATGAGCTTAAGTGAATCCTGAGTTTGTTCACCAACTTATCAAGGTTCCCCCTCCACTCAGGCTACCCAGGCACTTTCTTGTCACTTTAGGGCTTAGAAGCATGCAGACAGGGGCTGGCAATATGAATTAAGACAAGTCTACTCTGTCCCGCCAAGGTCTCTGCAGCCCAGAGGTAAATCCAAGCAAATCTCTAGGGCAAACTCTTCTTCCCCCAGAAGCCATCACACATGATAGAAGTCTATAAAAGTGATATTCAGAGCTCCCTTAGGTGAAGATAACTACTGTAAAAGAGTGTGGTTTTTATGTAAAAATGTATATACAGCTCCAATCAAAATGATCCTTTTGAAATCATTCTTAATGTACTAAAATAGAGTGACTTCAGTTTTCTCATGCAAGCTCTTTGTTCATTATTACTGCCTTAATCTTCATAATAATGAAAGACATTCAAATGCTGAGTGATTTTTCTTAAACTGCATGCTAGAATTTGAAGATGAGTTCTACTTTGCTTTGCTTTGAATATGATATTTGAGCTAACCTATTATGTTTTTGCAGTTGGTTTTTGAATGAGTTCCATTTCCTTATTTCAAAAATGTAGTCTGAATTATACTTCAAATCATGGCATCTAATGCTGTAATTGTGAAACTGAGGCCTTATTATTTATAGGAAGACCCAAAATGTAATAGATGGCCCTGAAATAGCAGAGAACGAAGCACAGCATTTCAAAACAGGAGTTTTAGAATTTGATGTCCAGTGTCAGTGAAACATAGAAAAGTTAGGGCTAAAAGAAAGGTTTGCCTTGACTGTAGTCTCTGTGAATTATGTTATTTATTATACATTGGTTTCAAATTAATTATGGAACCTAGGTCTTCTGAATAAGAGCTGTTATTCTTTTCATCTTCAGTGCGAGAGATACTTAGTATGCTTCCTTGTTAAAGGCTTAATAATATACTATAAATAGTAATTTTCCTGTCTCAGGTTTTGAGAGTGAATCAGGTCGTATATACCCTTCCTCTTTTCTCATCTATTGTGTTTGCAATAGGACATGTGTGAAGAACAGAGCCACCTCATCCCGTTGTTCGAGCTACTGGAAGTTCCCCCACTCCTYCCATGTAGTCCTCAGCTGCCCCCACATCCCTTGCTCACTTCCAGCTAAGGTGGAAGCCAGAGACAGTAATTTCCAGCTGCAAGTTCACAGACAAAGTCAATGACCAGTATTGTAGCAGAATGTTAACGCCTCATGTAGTCCAAGACGCATAATACTTAGTAATACAACTTTAACCTTTATAATGGTCTGTAATTTGATTCTCAAACCATCTATATTCTCTCCTTGTTATATCCTAAGTAGCTGTGAGGAGTAGGGTGAATGGACAAATACAATCACGGTGCAAGGTGCTGGAAAGGACAAATACATAAATCACTGAAATTCCCATTGCACTTTCGAGATTTTAGTCTTGTTCTCACCATTTCATTCTAATGCCAGTAAATGAAAGAAATGTGATGATCTTTTATTTTGTTGTCGCTGTTAGCTGAGCACCTGAAAAGTCTGCAAGCATTTTCAAAGCTTAGAACTGTGTATGTTTGATCTTGAATGCGGTTTGACTTCTAAAGGGAAGTGCTTTAAATTTGAAAGAAAAATGATTAGATTGTGGTTAAATGACTATGAAAGATAATTAAATGTCTTTAATATATGTATATCTAWTTTTTTTACTTTAGTCTTAGTCTTGTAGGAGGAAAAGACATTTCAGTGGGAAAGTAAGTGGTTGTTGTTTTGGCCTTTGCCATCTTTCTGAAGTTCTTTAAAAGCATGCAGCTCACATTTAAGTATGGTGATGTGCCTAGCTTACATAATCTGATAACACACACGGACATATGTAGGTAGACATATATTTAAGCTACAAAACTTACTGATCACAGTACACTCTCAAGTGATTTCATTATTTTTCCATTACTGTGATGGATATAATATATGACACAATTGGCAGTCTCCGGTGCTGTGCGAGGGTTATCTTTAAAATATATRTGGTTTTGTAACAGAATTGGAAGTAGAAAGTGATGTGCTATGCTATGAAGTTCTGTCATCGTGGATGGAGATAAGTTTTAATGTAAGTGGTGGAGTCATGAGTGAGTACTGCAGATCAAACAGCTGCTGATTAAATATTTATTTCTCCTGTAACTGTGCTGTGTTTTGTATGTAGCGTGTGTTTCAGAGAAAATGTTTTCTCTAATGATGAGGGGACTATAAATTGTGCTTGACGCCTGCTTTGTAAATGTGTAKCATGCATGAACCAAACACTCTAAATAGCATTATTATAGCTTCAAATGCTGAATGAATACTCTCAGGTCTTTCCAGTGCAAGTGATTATCCAGTAAGAAAGTCTTATCTCCAAAATATCTCTTAAAATTAGGGACCCTTTTTTGATATAAAACAAAGCCATTGTTAGTCTAGGATAAATCTTGCCTATACTTGCACTTGGACAGATTTTATCTGAGAATAGTGAAGAAGTGAAAAATGTTTCCATGAGAAGTTGATTTTCCTTTTTTAAAGGTAACTCTTTAAGGCAGCTGCACAGCAGGAGGTAAAAATGGTTGTAAAGTTAGAGCACGTCCATGAAGAATATAAATTAGTGGGCTTAAAGTAATTGAAGAGGTCATTTGGGCATGGAGTACTTGTCTCAAGGCTGCAGTTTATCCCATAGCTAACAGCTCTGCAGCCTCTCACTGTCTGCTCCTATACCTAGATTAATATGGCAATGAAATATTGGCTATAGCATCGGTATGACTGTGAGATTCTTGAGATAAACTACATGGATATAGCATAGGTATGACTGAGATTCTTGAGATAAACTACATTCATTATTGTGTATTTTCAGAATTCCAAAAATATGGTAGGTAGAACAGAAAGAAATAGAGTGAATCCAGTTATTAGTCAAAACCAACAGCTAAAGAAGGAAGATTTCTTTTTCTAAACTATAAAGTCCTCAAGAATAAAAAGGAACRATGATATGGAATAGTAAAACAGTGGAGATTTTCAGAAATACCTTCTATGACTTACAGATCTTAAAAATGCACTCTAGATTTTCACAAAAATCAACACTGTGAATAGAGGTGTAAATGTCATTTCATAATTGAATATTTCACTTCTGGAATTTAAGTTTGGAACGTGATTTCTGAAAATGAAAAAACAATCATGGGRCGCTCCTTTCAGTATTTATGATAACGCATCACGAGGATGCAATTATGCTGCTTTGTGAAAGAATATTTCATTTTCACCATGTGTAGCTCCTCATTCTTTTTTTTTAAGATTTCTAATCTGTCTTTATTTCTGTTCTTCTAAGGACAATCAAAAATCAAAGCCTTTAATCTCTCCTTTTGAAAATCTACCTACTCTCTTTTAGTGTAATGAGATAAATATTTTATCTGATAAGAAACAGGTAAAAATTGAAGTTTTACAGATTTTACTGTAGGTAGGGGATATTTTGTCAAATCTTATCTCTTGCACAGCTGATGGTTTTAGCAGAAKCAGAATTTGTTAGCCCTGTTGTCCTGCAGAGTGATACCAAATATGGTCTGATAGTCCAGATCAATTTTCTGATGAGTCTGTCAGTCTCTCCTCTATTTTCTTTGCTTGTTGGCTTTTAAATGGCAATCAATGATGTGAATATGCCATATAAGATGATAATGCATAAAACCAATGCAGTGTGATTTATTTTAATTTGTACTGCTGAAAARTTCAGACGTGCTAAATCAGTTGCACTTCAGTTAGCCACGCAATAAATAAATAAGTAATTAATTGTGTTTGAAATTAATAAAACCCAACAGAAAATCAACTCCATCTCAACAAAATGGCAGCTGACCTTTCCTTAGCTAATACTGCCCTCAGAAGCTGTCTGTCTAACAGCATAATACAATAAATATTGACTGTGATTGCTATTTTCCTTCTTCTTCCACTTTAATGTAACTCTTCCCCAGTCATTCACCACCACCAACTGCCCACCTATGGKGAGAAATCTGCATTTATTTGTCATTTAAGTTGCCTAAAGCACTTGATCATGTTAAGTTTCCCATTAATTTCTTCTCTTTGTCCTGTAAGTCAGTTTGTTTAGAGCTGCTTATATGTTCTGTTTGCACTAGTTTCATACTAAAGAGCTATACAATTTTAAAGAACCTTTCTTTAGTAATATCATAAAAACCTAAAAATTCTAACTGGGCTATTCTTCAAGTATTAATCTTTCTCCACCCACTGGAAAAGATGAAGTAGAGAAGATTCAGGGGACTAAATTTTGTCCTCATTTTTGTTTTGAAAATACTGCTGTCTTCGGATAAATTTGGCCTTATCTTTACAAGAGCTAGATGTTATAAAAATGATCTACATTTGTTAAGTAGGCAACAGAAATATGTAGTTTATAAATGTTGAACACATAGAATTAATCAGATGTTGTTCCATTCTCATTAGAGAAAACCATCACTGCAATATGTGAGCCTCTGCGACCGAGCAAATATTTCTGTAGAAACTGTAAAGTTAGGTCAATTCACTTCATTGTATTGCAAAAAATGTAATTTTTAATATTCATTGTTATTTTGGCATATTGTTAGTTTCTGTATTAGTTTCTGTAATTTTCTGCTGTGTAATTTTAATAAACATTTTGCCACAGAACTGCACTTTTCTCCTTTAAAAAGAAAAGCTGGTTATCTGTAGTGTGCTAAAGTATGAATATTTACTCTGCTTTACTTTTCTTTCTTCTTTGCAGAAGCTGCAAAGAATCAATCCTCCTTACTGTTGTTCAACCTTACCCTGTAAGTATCTGTGGCATTCCCTAAATTCTTTTCCTAGCAACATRGTGGCTTTTGTCCACCTATATGCTGTCTGCATCTCTAGCTTGTTTGTGTAATAAAAGAAAAAAAAAAGTGAGCTAAGGGCTGTGTCTTTTAAAGGTAATATTTAAGACTGTGAGTTACCATGTACTGTGCACAACATAATACTAACTTAAATAATAATGGTATGTTTTAACTCCTGCTGCTGGAGATGCGCGAGCGTGCAGGCATCTCGCCCAGTGCTCGTGCTGGCACCGTCCTCCCGCAGCCCCCAAGGGTTCGAGGTTTGGTCTGTCGCAGCTCCTGGCATTCCCAGGGGTCCACCTGGTCACCGTGGAGTTGCACTTGTGTGTCAAGCTAGCTTTCCCTGCGTGCGAGGGGGCTCCRTCTCTCTAGGGCAGCGCGCTAGGCGACTGGGCGAGAGGCAAGGGTGTGGGGGGGGGCCACTGCAGTGAGGGGGCCTGGGTCGCAGCGAGGTCCAGCGCTGTGCCCCACCATGCCGGCTGGGGCTACACACCCCTTTACACCTCTGTTAGTGCTGCGGGGAGTGGGCTTGTGAGCCCTCAGGCCAGACCCCCCTGGTTGAGGAGGGACAGATGAGAAACTGGAGAGACTGTCCCAGGAGAAGGAGCACATCCCTCTCTCCCCACACACCTATGCACAACCGTATGCATCTTGCAGGCTACTGACGGGCCTCAGCCATGGGTCAGGAGTGAGTCCAGTTGTGTCCCTTACTRGGTAACACTCCGTTCACTTCCCCATTTGATAGGCTGGGATGTGACAGATTTGATCGATAAGGGATAACTGCCTCTTCTCCTTCCAAGAATAAGGGGTTAGATGGATTTAATGCAAAGATGTGGAAACACATGCATCTGCTGAAGTAGCCAAAATGTAAATCCTGCAAATGCAACTTTGTCATTACTGTGTTACTTCTCTACTGCTCACTAGCCCTTCTGGCTGGTTCAGAGGTGGCCACATAGGTAAGCTGTCTTGGTCGCATACCTCTTCTAGAAGCCCATCCACACAGCAGCTAAATCATGGGAGAAAAAACATGTGCTCCTCCACAAAACTGGGCAGTGGCTGCTGCACTGCAGTAAGACTGCTAGCAGAATGGTGAGCAGGGATCTGGTAGATCTCAGCCTTCTTAAATGAAAATGCAGACATGATCTGGCTGAATAAAGAGACCCAAATGCCTTTAAAGCTATCTGGATTACCRACAGTGGTTTTGATCACACAGAAAATGTGTATAATGTGGGAAAAGTTTCTCAAATGCTTCCCCTTTTTGTATAGTTTGGTTTATTTCATTAGTTGACAGGCTTTATTCTTTTCTTTAACTGTCAGGTGAAAAAAAGGGYATGTGCTTTAGAGCAGATACATGTGACTCTATGGTTACTTGCTGAATTAAAAAGTGACCATAAACTGTAGCACTGGATGCCTTCGAGGTGTTGTGGCCTGTTGTTGCTTTGCTGCTGGTAGGAGAGCAAGCTTGTCTATACTGAACATAAGGGAAGCTGTAAACCTAAATGAACTGTGCGCAACATATCCTGTGGGAGACATTTCCAGCACAGGTACTGTCTTCCTCCAGCAGTTGCTCTGGAGAAGGTAAGTTGTGACCTGGTATCTTCGCAGTTTGTTTGGATACAACCCCTAGTTGAGGCCTCACGAGGCAGAAGCTGCTTTTCTCTTTATATAGCATCAAAAGCTATTCAGTAACTAAACTATATCTAGATGTCACTAAGCTAAAAATGGTGCTGAAGCACTGTGCTTCCTGTGGGGAACAGTATAGGCTGACATGCCCAGTTTATGCATGGTATTGGATTGCCCCCCACTCTGGCGTGCCTGCTGGAGTCCAGGTACCCAATGCTACCTCAGCAGACAAAGCACCCATGCTTTGGGAGTGATGGGAGTTTTAACTCATGTGGACATGAAGATTATCTCCCTGAGGATGCCCACAGAACAGTCAGAAGATGTGGTAGTTGCATGCATAGTAGCACTAGCTTTAATTACCCGTTTTCATCACAAAGTAGGGAWGTGGCACCAGCCTAGTGGCTGAATCTGAACTGTTGCACCCTGCATCTCTCCCCTGATTTTTCCGCTTCTGTTACGCTTCCCACCACTGTCTAGACCAGGGATGTATTGGATCATAGCTTCCTTCTCTCACCACTTTCAAACCCAGGTTCCTTGCAGTGGAAACAAAGTGTGCATAGGGTTGAGGAGCAGTGGGGGAGTTGCCAGTGTGTGAACCCAAACTGAGGCCCTCGTGCAGCACAGGGTCCCTCAGTTCATGTGAACCCTGGGCAGTGAAGTCTGCTGGTGCTYTGAGTTATTCTACAACTTTTGGCTCATGCTGGACTTTTACGTGGCCACAACCTGACTGTTAGTCACCTGCATGTTGCGCCAGCGTGGCTATGTCTGCCGTCTTTTTCCGTTTGAGGAGAAGCAGATGTACTTCTGAGTGCACCAGGTCCCTTGACAAATGCATTTTGTTTCAGTTTTGAACAATATTTATGTCTTCAAAAGCTATGATACTTACATGTTTCCTCTTTTCTTTAGTTTTGACGCCTCCCTTTTCCCTTTTACCATTTTACTCATAGAACTGGAACAATGAAATACAAACCAGACAAAGGAAAATTAAGGACTTTTAAATAAAGACTGAACCTTCTTTTCCATTCCTGGGAGAAATATAATGTTTTGTTAGAAACATTTCAGCTAGCTCTCTTCTTGATGGTGAACCTTTTTGTTTCTATGACTGCATGAAAAATATCTGCCAAGACAGATTACAGAGTGCTGTTTCTTAATTGTTTTTATTTACACCGTTCAACGATTGTATTGTTTTCATGCTTTCAAGTAACCATTCTTTATGATTGCAGGTGAAAGTAAAAGTAATCTAGATTTATAGTACTCTGTAGTTCACATAGTACATTCTGAAAGTTTTTGCAGATCRTTTTTGCTTAAGTGCATTCATTTTTGTCTAATGGTTAAACTCATTAAAATTTCATTTTAATTATGACCACACCAAAGCATTATGCCCTCTTCTTCTTTCCATCAGTCTAATAAATCTTTGCTAGGTAAATATCACCACTGCTCATAAGGAAATGACTGAATAGCTAAAGTACTTGAAGCAGTTTAAATTTTTGATTTCTATAACTATGGCATTTGATTATCATTTCTGAACATTTTATTCCATAAATGGAGTATCATTCAGATTGGTGCCTTACTAACTTTTAAGTATTACTCAAATAATGTGCCTGTTTTGTTTTCTGTTCAGATTTTATGTGTAGAAATTATTTGATGCGTTGCTTTCATTAGTAATCTCTTAAGGTCCTTGGATATAATCCAGGCCCAGTAGAGATCTGCAGTGATTTGGCTGTTCTGTRATGGAAAAAGGATAAGATTTTTTTTTACTATTTTTACATCCATTTGAAAGAGATGTCATAATACAGTTAATGTGTCTGAGAAAAAATGTTTACAGAGAACCTTCAGTAAATAACAGTCATTTATGAATTGTAATGATTGTGACTTTATTCAAAGTTTCTCACTGTCTGTTTTTCACTCTGCTTACCCTTCTGGAGTTGTGTAATTAATAGCACAGCCCACTGTATCAACTATATTGATTGTAAACAAGGATATAAAAAATAAACAGGTTTATTCCAAAGACTTCGAAACCTGAAATGAARAAGAATATCAAATTGTACTTTTAAAAATCATTTTGAAGCTAGACATATGAGTCTTTTGAACAGGATGGTTTTTGACTACTTGCAGTTGAGAAGTTGATGTAGAATGATGACAGTTTTTTCTTTGAGTGTATACATAACAACATTTTTCCTAATCATATTTAGGACCATTGCCACTGCATTACTTCCATGTAAGCTTTTTAGCATGCTTAATTCTGTATGTGTCTTTAGTTTTAGACACAGAGTGATGATAATGTGGTTACTGATGAACATACTAACAGTGTGTTGCTTYGTAGAAGTGCAGGCTGGTACATGGCCACTTTCCAACAACCCTTTTGCTGTGTGGGCAGGACTCCTCTCATATAAGTACTATGTTGAACAGCCTTTCCTCATTCACTGGTGTGTAGTGTAAATCCCAGTGTGCGCTGCTGCACCTGTCCTTTCTTTCTGGAGGCTTCTTCTTAGACTGTACCTATTTTTCTAGAGTGTCCTTGTACGAAATACATAGTCTGTTCAGGAGGAAAGAATATGTGAAAATCCTGCATAAAATTTCTTGTTAATTGTTTCAGCCTCTCCACCCTTCATCCCGTTGGCCTTTTTCTCATACTTGTTCGTTCTTCCTCTCTTCTGCTCCACAGTTGTTGTTAGGTCTCTTTTCCCTCTTCGTTAGCCGTTCTCCAATCTCAGGTACATTATCATTCACATATTCCTTCCTGTTTGGTGCCTGGGGTGAAGGTTCCTTCATTCCCAGAGGTCCTCCTCCTGGCAGAATTTGCTCAGGGGGGCTTCAAGCAGTACAGCAAGGCTGTCTTTTTATGTACTTCTCTGCACTTAAGAGACATCACTTGTATATGAGAAATAGTCATGAATGTAGAGTAATCCATAAATATAAAGGGTTGAAGTTTGACAAGGAGGATCCCAAGCAGCCAGTGAAAGAGGATATTGTGGAGGACCTCCATGTTTTAAAAATGTAGAGGTAGGGGGTCCAGGCCCATCTAGTCAGGAGACAAGGTGAGATGTCCACACATTCCACAAAGTCTGAAACAGATCTGTTGTTTCACTCATGGTACTTGGGACAGTCACAATAAACCTGTTGTTTACAGTAGGGGAAACTGATAAAATTTTTGCGGTTCCTGGATTAAAATAAGGTTTGGCAGTTCCACACCTTGAATGCATAAGTTATATATGTATGTGACTAATGATTTGACTGCGATTACCCTCTGGCAATAACAAAATGTAATCATCATTTCTGGTAGATCACTTTGTTTAGGAGAGAAGAAACTCAGTTTTTAAGAGCGATCAGAAATCTGATCATTACTTCAGCAATTAAACTTGTGCCAAGAGTTTAACAAAGGAACACTCCTGATGGCGATCTGTCAGTGCAYTGTGGTGATAACAAATTACTGCATAGTAAAATTTCTCAACATTATTAGTTCCCCGTTTCTGCCTGCTCTTCTGCAATGCTCTTATGATGCAGTCTAGTTGTTTCAGCCTTGCTCACAGCCATGAATGACAATATTTAGTTTGCTTTGGGGCATTACATACTGTTCCACTTAATAAATTTAATTTTTCCTCTTGTTCACATTTTATTTGCTTGCTAAATTTTGCCTCACATATTTGCCTTTAGGGATGGCCCAAAAAATCAACACATTTTTGTAGTCATACAATTTTTCCTTATTTCCTAACAAACATAATATTTCATAGTTAACTAAAGACTAATTTTGGGTAACAAGCCTAAAATTGATTGTATATATGCAATTTATGGCTACTTAAAACTACTTTATTTTAGTCTGATTTGACACTCRTTTTCAGAAAGCAAATTTTTCTTTTTCCTTTTATGACTGTTACATACTGCTGCCTTGTTTTATTTCCTTATGGCAACTCAGTACTACGCTATCTTCTTCTAAGCTGCTACATCCTTCTTTTTCGTGAGCATGAGGAATGATTTTGTTGTTGCAACAGCTCTACCAGTGAGAGGACTCAGAGGGGCTTTTGCAACAATGTAAACACCATTTCACTTGGAATCGCCTCAAATTGCAGAAGTGGGCAAAACACTGATCGTTCTTTTGTCAATGTAAAAACAGCTTCCCGCAAAATAGAGGGTATAATTTCAAGCAACTATCTGCAACTGATCTGCTATAATGCTGCTGATGAAAGTTAGATCTAGTTTTGAGAAGTCCAAAAAATGAGAAAGATAGTATTTTCCAGAAAGTCTCCTCTTATTACTAGCAATCTCTCATACTTTGACCCTGCTGATGGGATGCCCATAGATTATGATCACAAACAGGGTTCAAAGAAGGGTCTCAGTTTTCACTGTCTTTTCCTCCAAACAAATCTCTGTGCAGTGCTTCATCGCTCTTGCTGGCAGTTTCTCTAAGTAGTGCTGAAATGATCAGCTGAAGTTTTACTTAATTCTATGTAAGCAAGTAAAAATTACCCAAATTCCTGATAAATTTGAGCTTTCAGCAGAAAATGCTGCATAGGTCACACATTGTGAAGTTTGTCTTTTTTGCAAAAGTCACTCTAATTAAGCTGCTTTTATCTGTGACAATGCAAATACTTTACCTGCAGTGATAAACTGCATTACGGTAAACACCTCCTGTGTAAGGTCATTGGCTGAGAATAATGGCTTCCATTTGGCTAAAAGATGGCATATCAGAAACAAACGAACCTGCCACTTTTATCTAGAATTTCATAAATTTGGAATCATTTATTGATAGTGTTCTTAGCCTGGAAATGATAAGACATTGAAATATAATAGAGTAGCAGATGATATTCCTGCTGTTTTGTTAGACAAGTAAATTTTGATAATCAAAAATAAATATTTTGTTTATTTTTYCCCCTGCTTTTTGGAAATGGTTCCTTTCTCAAAGAGAAAATGTCAAGTGCCAAGTTAATGCAGACACAGGCACAATGGAGACAGTGTAATTAAATGTAAAATCTGTGATATTATTCAAACCTTTAATCATCGGAGACTATTCCCCCAAAGCTTGGCACAGCTGTTCTAGGTTTTGTTATATCCCTGTTATACAATCTGAAGATATTTTAGAAAGCAGTTTACTTTCAGGTGTACCCAGAGTGTCTTGAAATATGCCTGAGTCTATCCATTTTCCCTTGTGCAGGCAGGCAGCGGTAGAAGTGACGAGGTAGGGAAGCTGCACATTTTATCACAGACGATGGCGTACTTCTCTTGCTAAGCAGTGATGTTGAACATTATTGCCCGAGGAGATTCCCGGGACCTCATGTATGTTTAAGCTTTTCAATTGTATTGAATCCCCTATCACATTTTGGGGGTAATTTAAGTGTTTATTTTTCCTCCCCTCCCAACCCTGACTTTTGAAATTCTAGAGAGCAAACAACAAAGCGACATAGCGGTCTGCCAGATTTACTGTATGTGAAAAACCGTACCGGAATCCAGAATAAAATTTGACAGGCTGCATCTAAAGAGAGGCGAGGCTGGTGACTCATCTGCAACAAGAGCAACCAGCTGTAAAAAGCCTCTTCCAGCAAGAAGAGTACCTGGAAGATACTCTTCTTTTCACCTGTCCTTGCAAGTGAGAGCCAGTCAGCCTGTTCCTGTAGTTGTGCTGTCCCATGGCAGCAGGAATAGAGAGATTGCAGTCCGTTATTTGGATGTCAGATAGAAAACGCTCCTCACACTGCAGAAAGGGAGCACCAGATGGAGRAGGGGGAAATTGGAAAGGGCATGTGTGCACGGTCTTAATCATGGTGTTACCTTAAGCTGTCTCTTTTCTAGGTATTCATTTCCAGAGTACTGTATGTGAGCATGCTGCATTACCATTTTCTTGTTGTACCGTCTCACTGAAGAAGAGTTTTTGTTTTTCTAATTCACTTTCTTTTCTTWTCTGCTACTGTTTCTGATCTTTTGGGGCCCTTCTG
Organism: Rhea americana; assembly: GCF_003343005.1. Lineage (NCBI taxonomy): Eukaryota > Metazoa > Chordata > Aves > Rheiformes > Rheidae > Rhea > Rhea americana. The sequence continues at coordinate 473,389 of NW_028186867.1, read as the reverse complement.
TGTTTTTCATCACTGGTTTTGGAAACTCAGCTTGGTTTGATCCTGTGTATGAATTTTCTTTCGTATGCTGTTACTGGTAGAAAAAAAAAGCACTATATGGTCATAGCTATTAGAGAAAAAATAAGTAAGAATGAACTCTGAAATTGAGAAAGCATTCACTTCTATTCCTTGGTTCTGTTTTGAACTCCAGGAATTACCAGATGACTCTAATATTTCGTGGAGTGTGACATCTTCTGTTCATTGTTTATTGGTTGATATTGAGCCCATTGAATTAGTCATCACATTCTCCATGTGATAATAAGTCAGTGGCATACAAAAACAACTTAGATTTCATCCTGCCAGTTTCTAAAAACTTTTCTTTGAAATCTATGTGAGTATGTGTATGTAGTTTCTCATGGACTATGCCAAAATTTTCCATTTGAAGGAAAAGTCATTGACTGGTCCCTGATCAATGTTCATTCATGCAAGCAAGTGTGGTTGACAGCAGTCATTGATAAAATACTATCAGGAATTTGTGTATATACTGACAGCTCTTTTCATTGCTCCAGTCTGACTGTGGGATAAGTTTCAGTATGTGCTACCCGTCTATATATATTTGTGTATATGTATTTTCTCAAGGAGCATTATGGTTTTGCTATATTTCCATTCTTCTCATTGGACAGTATGCAAAGTATTACTGTATATGTGGAGTACCCAATGTGTGAGAAACAAGGTAACTAATTTAAAGAGGAAAGATGTGTTGTAACTTGAAATTGTGTGATATATGTTGTCRTCATTTCTCCTTCCAGTCTCCTAAATCAGCATTTATTAGTGCTGCAAAAAAGGCAAGATTGAAGTCCAATCCTGTCAAAGTGCGCTTCTCRGAAGAAGTAATTATCAATGGCCAGGTGTCGGTGAGTATTCAACTTTTTAACCTCAGGAAGGACTGAGCATTTCATCCAAAGGTATGCCTCAAGGCTGGAAAGTAAGGAAAATATGTAGTAGGAACAATGGTGATAGGCTTGCAAAAAAACAGAAAAGGATATTTCTACTTCTGAAGTTTAGAAAGGCTCATTTTTTCACATCTACAAATTGGGCCCCTAAACTTTAAAAAAAAAAATAAATGCTGGTGAATATGCATTCTGTGGAGATAGCGCACATATATCTTTCTTTATAGCCTTGATAATGCTTGCTTGTTTTTTCAGGGCATTTTTGTAAAAGGAAAACCCATCAACTCAAGAGAAATAGCATGTCGGGAAAATGAGTTAACACTATCTTACAGACCTCTTTTAAAATTTGGTTTATCTACTTGCACTTGTTCTTTCCAGCCCTCAGGAAAAGTGAGCCTTGTTCTGAGAGCCACTGAACTCCTCCTTAAACATGAACATCTAGCTTGTTTTCATAATTTGCCAGAACATCTTTCTGCATTGATGCCTTTGTTCAACTCTTTCAAACATGAAGTGATACTGTATTTTTTTCCACAGCAGATTTTGCTTTTGTTAAAAAAGCAAAGCCTTATTTGTTTCTCTTCCTTTTGGGGTTTGTTTTACTCTTTTTTTGAATTGTCACAATTAAGTAGCAGTATTATACATTATTCTTCTCAAATTATGCCAAATTTAACATCTAGCATCAAGGAAAATGTGTAACATCTTGATTTTAATTTTTACTAATGATTCTGATGTTCCAGTTTTGTAGATTAAAGACACTAGATAGCTTACTGTGTTGCAGAGGCACAGTAACCTATTTTTTCTATTTTATTGAAAATGTTTCAATTTTAGGGGTAGAATTTATTGTCAGAGGAACAGTATTTAAGGAAAGAAAATATTCTAAGTCAGTAATAAAATGTACACAAACAGTTATTTATTCCAACAAAAAGATAGGTAGTAGATGCAGCTGTAATGAACATGGCTAGAATCTTGTAGGGCGTAACTAATTCTGCTTTCAGTTGGAGTTAACAAAATAATTTTCAGATGTTACATGCTCATCTGTACGATGCCCTTCTCTATAGAAGACAATTGCGATTTCCCTTTTAACATGAAAAGTGGAGTTGTAATCTGATTCACTAATTTACTTGGCAGGAAACAGTTAAGGACAATTCGCTTCTTTTCATGCCAAATGTTCTGAAGGTGTATCTAGAAAATGGACAAACCAAATCTTTCCGTTTTGACTGCAGCACTTCAATAAAGGTAGGCTAAATCTACCAAATCCCATAACATGCAATGCTCAGGATGCCAATTTGCAAGACCTTTTGAGAACTGTAATTTATTTTGAACCATTTAAGGATCAGAATGACTGGTGTGTTTGATTATGGCTGAATTCTTAGTTGAGAAATAATGTTCCATTCTGTTTCTCTGCTGGTAACATACGTTGTATTGTGGATGAATAAAAAGTAGGAGTGATCATTTTAATGTGCCCGGAGCACAATTAAAATTGCATGGACCTATCATTTTGATATGGTGCCAAATGGTAGCATGATTTGTCAGCAAAAGTAAGAAGCTAAGAAGACGAAGATGTTGATTGCTAGTTAAGTATCATCTATCTTGTCATCCAGTGAACTTGAACTGGATGTTGTAGGGTGATGGCAGTGGTAAATTGTTCATCTCAGTGTATTGTCCTCTATACTTTCCCTAACACATTTCACACAGGTTAAACAAAGCAGTGAAGCTCTGACCCACTGCTAAGGCTACTATGGAGGTGTTTGTGATATTCTGTTCCATTTAGGTTCCTAAATCATGCCAAAGACAGCCAGTAGTATCCTGGGCTGCCTTAGAGCATTACCAAGAGGCCGAGGGAGGGGATCCTTCCCTTCTCCTCAACCCTGGTGAGGCTGCATCTGTAGTGCTGCATGCAGGTCTGGGCTTTCCAGTACAAGAGATATAGACCTACTGGAGCAAGTCTGGAAAAGGGCCACAAAGATGATGAAGGGACTGGAGCATCTCATATGAGGAAAAGCTGAGAGAAGTGGGACTRTTCAGCCTGGGGAAAAGAAGGCTGAGAGGGGATCTTATCAATGTGTATAAGTATCTGAAGGGAAGGTGTAGAGAGATGGAGCCAGACTCTTCTCAGTGGTGCCCAGTAAAGGGACAAGAGGCAATGGACACAAACACTGGAAGTTCCAACTGAACCTGAGGAAAAAATTATTTATTGTGAGGGTGACTGAGCACCAGCACAGGTGGCCCAGAAAAGCTGTGGAGTCTCCTTCTCTGGAGATATTCAAAACCCACCTGGATRTGATCCTATCTAATATGCTGTAGGTGACCCTACTTGAGCAGGGGGKTTGGATTAAATGATCTCCAGATGTCCTTTCCAACCTCAACCATTCTGTAATTACATGAAAGGCTGAGAGAGCTGGAACTGTTCTGCCTGGAGAAGAGAAGGTGCAGGGTTCAATATGTATAAATATCTGACAGGACCATGTAAAGAGGATGGGGCCAGACTCTTCTCAATGGTGCCCAGTGGTAGAAGAGGCAACAGGCACATACCAAAACACAGGGAAGTCCACTTGAACATAAGAAATCATGTCTTCACTGTGAGGGGCTGATCACTGGCACAGGTTTCCCAGAGAGCTTGTCGAGTCTCCATGTTTTGAGATACTCAAAACCCAACTGGACACAGCCCTGGACAACCTGCTCTAACAGACCTTCCTCAAGCAGTGGGGTTGGACCAGATGATCACCAGAGGTGCCCTCCAACCTCAGCTACTCTGTCACTTTGTGATTCTGTGTTAGCAAGAAATGAATCTGTTTGGGTAATACAGTGTGTATGTATTTTAGCAGCAAATTTAAAAGGTCCAAGATAGCTAGCAACATATAGTGCCTTTTATAGCGCTTATTACTTCCTCTTCAAAAATTCCTTTTAATAGCATGTTTTTTCATGTTACTATTATACCTTGTTATACTGTTATATACTGTTATACTGTTATATCTTTGAACATAGTTTAGGAGTATAAATAAAAGTAGATTTAATGCTTAAGCAATAGATTCTCCATTAGCCAGAATAGTGGAATATTAACCTCCGTTATTTAGAGTGGTTGCTTGCAATCCATTAATGCTTTTATTTTTTTACAGCATACAGAATTATCCTTATCCCCCTACACATCCTTCATCCTTCCACCAATTTGATGTTGACTTTCCATAAACACACTGTAATCATTCAATTAATCTTCCTAACTTATGTTAAAACACTTGGATTACTATTCATCATGATCTCCATAGTAAATCCTGTCCATCTGGATCCTTATGTGTATATAACATTCTCTTGGATAGATAGAAATGCTTTAATCTTTCACCGTAGTGTGATACTGTTTTTAAATGATGGGTTGTTATGTATTTCTATCTCCTACAACATTCAACAAAACAAGAGATAATTGTCAGATGATATTAATACTCTACATATATATTTACAGAGCAGTATATGAAAGTAAACTATGGATCGATTGAATGTTTTTGTGATATTTATTCAGCTCTTATTTTAGAAACAATTGTTCTGAATTGATTACCCTTAGACATAAGCCAACGGGAAAAAAGCCTAATTAAAATTCTTTTAAAATAGGCTTTATAGTGTAAATTAAAATAATCCTTGAATTTAGAGTTGCTGCATGGCATAGGTATCATAATTGTTGACTTTTTGTCAGCATTTTAAATGCAAGTGTGTTAAATAAAAGATCAAAGAATGCTTTTAAAAAAAAACTTGACATAAGAACGAAAGGCCATCTGTTTTTTTTTTTGGCCCGTCTTAATCTGGGACTGGCTTTGTCCTTACTGCTTGGTGGCTCTCCCTTAGAAATAGGTGGAGGGAGGAAAGGCAAGACCCTCTCTGCCTTGCTGATGGATAGGTTGCATTTTCAGAGGGACGGAGGGGTATGATTTAAGGCTCACACAGTATAATTTGCTTGTTAAACTGCCCTGAGAACTGTCTGTTCACAGTAATTGCATGTATGTATTTTTCACATGCATGTTTGATACCAATTCAAAGATACTTGAATACAAAAGTGCTCATTTTCCGTTGGGTGTGTGGCAAGGAAGAACTGGGTTCCAAGTATTCCATGAATTTAGTTGCATTTTATAAATCCTTTGTTAATTAGGATGTCATCTTAACACTCCAAGAAAAGCTTTCCATCAAGTGTATCGAACACTTTTCACTGATGCTGGAGCAGAGGGTTGAAGGATCTGGAGCGAAACTCCTTTTGCTACATGAACAGGAGACTCTAACTCAGGTTTGTGTAATGATATGTGAAAACAGATATTAATGAGACTGATTAATCAGTAAATTATCCAACCTTTTAATTACTTAAATGAGTTAATTGCAAGATTTATTGTTCGATATGGAGAATGAAAGACTTAATACCAATACATAAAAGTGATTGTAAGAATTTGATCTTTGATTCCTATCTGATTATACAAATGTGTATCTGGATAACAGGAAATGATACTCTTTCTGATGAAGCCAAATTTGGCATGGCAGTGGCATGGCAATGTCTCAGTGAGACATTATGTCACTTCTGTGATGATGAGTTGTGATCCAGAAAATGTTTGTTGTGACTTTTTCCTTAGATCCGGGAAGAGAATTAGGCTGTTGACAGGCCAGCTCTGACTAGAGTTAAGTCTCTTCACTCTTCCCGGCAGAGGACCCTGATTTTAGCTGCTTATCATTATGACAAACTATTTAGCCTGAAATTTCCCATGATGTTTATATATTATAGGAAAATGTTAGTATTTTTTAGATTTTGCCTAATTTTTCCAAAGAAGAGAAATGAATTCTTAGATGAGATGGAGAACAATAATTAAATTTAAATGTCAAAATTCCTTTGATCATGTAACTAGAGCCTGTGTAACAGTATGAAAGAACTTGGTTTATCAACTAACAGTCTTTCTAGCACTTTCCAACTTTTGAACATTGGACTTTGGCATCTTAACATTCTTTTCTTGTAATTATAAGCTATGCATTGAACGTACAGTATTGAGAAGTACTCAATACTGGCTATTCTGGCCTAGCTCACTCTCTTTGAAGTAATTGGTAGAATTCCCATTGAAATTAAAAGGATCARAATAAGCCAACACAGAAAGCTTTTGAAGATCCCATCCTGAGCTTTTATTTATGCATACAGAGTATGCCTAGATACCTAGGAAGGAGGACAGAGATGATGTGGGATAAGCATACATTTTGAGTGCAAGACTATCACTTTATTGAAGATTTTAAAACATAGAGTTTTATAAGTTAAAGACTGATTATAGAGTACACTAACTCTCTAATTACATTAGTCTAATGAAATAAACTGCATAAACTACATTAATTTTGAGGGTTTCTTCCTTGAAGTTCCTGTACAATCAGCAATACTTTAATTTGCTATTACAGTGTTGCTGCTGACCATGACTTATGATAGTGTTACTGGATTGCTGCCCTTTCATCCAATTATTCATTAGCTATGTGGCGGTTCCCTGTGAATATATGCGGATTATTGTATTACATTTTTAACCAAGATTTTTGCTGACCAACAAGCAGAGAAATTTTTTTCATTCCTTAAAACACTGAGAGAGGTTCGTATTGGTCAGAAGTCTAGGAGAAAATATCTTAATTCAGAATAACTCAGGAAAACTGAAAAGACAAAATTTCTCACAAATTACCTAATGGATAAATACAGTCAAGAAAGAGTTAGAATAATAGCACCTGCATTATCATTTAGTCTGAGAAATAAAATGTGACCTCTCCCCAAAAACCTTATCATCCTTCTAGTTTATGCGAATCTTGATCCTGCTGAAGTACACCTCATTTGTTGGATCATTTTCATTAAGGTCTATGCCATCTGTTCTTTTGTTTGGGTTTTAAGTGAGAATGAGTTGTGTTGGGCAGTATTGGCTATGTATGTCTTAAATTCTTTCCACAAGGTTGTATATGTATGGGGTTTTTATGTGTAATTCTTAATGAAGTGCCCACTGGAAAGCTCTGTTGGACAGAATTGTTTCCCTTGCTATCAGTGCCTCTGGACAGGGTCAGAAAGTTTAAAGGTACAGATTGTGTTACAGTATGGCAAAGCTCTGATGTGATTATTGTACGATCCTAGGTGACCCAGAGGCCAAGCTCCCATAAGATGAGATGTCTTTTCAGGATTAGCTTTGTCCCAAAGGATCCCATTGATCTTTTAAGAAGAGATCCAGTTGCTTTTGAATATCTCTATGTACAGGTGAGTGAAAGTGCAGCCATTATGCTAATAAAGGGTAATAAAAAGATCATTGTGCTGAGTGTATATATAGATATCTGTCTTCACGTAGAAGAATGTGGCTGTAGTAAGTCCTCATTTTTGTTTCTGCTATATAAAACTTGGGGAATCTGCAGATCTTTATTATCAGGGAAGTTCCCTGTTTTCCATAGCAATGCTTTGATATCTTTCCAAAATACATTTGGCTTTCAAAGAGAGTAAAGTCAAAATAATTACTATTACTTATTTCTGGTACTGTAATATCAGGCAGAAATGATGTCTGAGAAGGAACTTCCAGTAAAATGGATGAGAAAGCTGGTGTACAAGCAATGTAGTTCTCTCTTTTCCTGGATGTTTGAGCAGGCAGAATCCTGCTATCCTGAATCCAGATACTCTAACACCCTCCCAACAGTCACTGTGAAAGACGATTACTGTTCTCAGGAAGGATGAAGAGAGCGAAAGCTTGGATCAAAATGTTCATGCCTTCTGCCCCTTAGCAGAAGTTCGTGTGTTCCTCAGACATACCCATCTCCTGTGAGCATCTGACATCTCTGAGAGCTGCAGTCTTAACTTCAGCATGGTCCTGCTGTTTGGAGTTTGGAGTTACTTTTCATGTTCCTTTAAATAATGGATTATAATGTATTTTTAGTGCAAGATTTTTGAACTTGATGCTCCCTCTACTGGTTCTTTGGCAGAGCTGTAACGATGTGGTTCAGGAAAGATTTGGACCAGAACTGAAATACGACATTGCCCTGCGGTTGGCTGCATTACAAATGTATATTGCAACTGTGACCACCAAGCAAACTCAGAAAATCTCCCTCAAATATATAGAGTAAGTTGAGAATAAAGTATGTTCCTTAGAAGTGAAGCTTTAGGAGTAACTTATAGATACTCTAAGGTTGGTTCCTTAATGTATCTACACATATGCAACAAATTTATGTTCTGTCTTTGTCACTGGCAGTGATTCAGGTGTGTTAAGAGCTGTAAGTATGGACCTTTGGCCATCTGAGTAGGCATCTGAGTAGAAATAGCCTGTAAGTGTAAATAAGATTAACCCACTTGCTTTCAAGAATTTATTAGTCATATCTAAGTTTAAATGGTCTAAAGTTTTAGTACAGAGATGGTTGTAGTATGATTCAGATTATTTTTTGGCTTAGAAGACCACAGGTCTTCCATCTTTATCAAAGAAGATTTCTCAGATACAGAAATATCCAGTAATCACTTGTTTTATGTTTTCCTTATAACTGTGCAGAAGAGCCTAAAGGGTAAATATATGTAATTACAAAGGAAAGGAAAATTTCCAAAATGAAACTGTGTATATCTGCTTGGATTTTTAAAAATACCTTTTCATTATTACTTAGTGCTTTAGTTCTTTAGTTCAGTCTTTAGTTCATCCACTTTTCTGAGKATCATGTTATATTGTTTCCTACTAATGAATCAGCTGAAATAATTACTTATTACTGACGAGTCAGTCTTCTGTCAAAAGGGATGCTTAAAGCAGAAGCAATTTGGGTTAAAAGGGGGGGACTGGTTGCTTCTGAGGAGCAAAATGAAACGCAAGTGACAAAGACTATGTTTGGTTTGCTCTAAGAAACTAGAAAATTAAATGAAGTCTGGCATTATGCTGTTAGATCTTCTGCAATTTTAATTTTATAATGGTACTTGTGTATTTGATAATTAAGTGGTGCTTAACAATAAAGCCTAGATTTTAAACAGGCAAACTTTAAACTTCTTTCTGAGTGATAGGATTGGGAGAKAAAAAGGATAATATATTTTAAAGCATCTTCTTCATAACAAATRTGTWTTTTGAGTATGGAAAATATTGCATTATTGCAAAACACTGGACTTCATCAACTCTCCTTGTGCTTTCAGGAGTTCATTCACTTGGCATCATGGCCACTGTAGTCTTTAGATAAATAATCATCACAGGAATGTGAAATTAAATATATGCCTTTTATTGCAGAAAAGAATGGGGATTAGAGACTTTTCTTCCATCTGCTGTGCTGCAAAGCATGAAAGAAAAGAACATAAAGAAAGCACTTTCACACCTTGTCAAAGCAAATCAAAACCTAGTTCCTCCGGGTAAAAAGGTATTACATTTGCATCTTAATGGAAAATATGTTTTAAAGACCAGAGARGGTGGTATGCATGGGAAACATTTAAAATTAGTCCTTTGGAAAAACATCTAGCCATTATATTTTTGGAGAATGTAGACAACTTAACGTTTGGTGCCCATTATGACGTAGCCAAGAACAATTAAAAAAATTAATTATACCCCAACTAAACCATCTTATCTAGAGAATGACAGAAAACTGGTTATTAACACTCCACTTACGATAAAGATTATACTTTTTAAATTCATTTAGTGCTTCCTATTAATGAGAAACTTGGTAGGAAAGTTATCGTTCTCTCTCTRATGCTCTGATCTGAGCCACATGGATCTATGGGTGTAACATAAGTGGTATTTTTTAGGATTGTTTTCAGTTATTTTGTAGGTAGACACCTTTTGCTGGCCAAGACCTAACAGGGTAGATGGTGTTTGTTACAGTAATTAACCTTCCTTGTTGTTGTAAAATGATTTTCTTAACACTAAGCTTTCACTTCAGCTGGAAGAAGATGTAGAAGACAGCATCTCTGAGAAATGCCTTGGTTCYGTATGTACAGCTGAGGCAGGTTTTAGACACCATATTGAAATTCCTTTTTGCAAGCCACCTAGACTCTCTTCGCAGTCAGTGGAGAGAAACAGGCACTTCGAGGGGGCAATTCATCCTATCCCACATTAGGCACCAAAAATAGGTCATCTGACTTTGTCGTAGAAACGCCTGTTTCTCTCCTTTGGCTATAAAAAGAACCTAGAATGACTAGCAGGAACATAAWATGAACCGAATCCTGCTCCACGCCACTCTCTTGCTGAATGGCAACCCCTMAAAATGTGTAGTGCCCAATCTAAGGTTCACTGTGATCAGCAGAAAACCTGCTCAGAGTTGGTGAGTTTCTGATCATCTCTGCCTGGGAGCACAGATCTGTGTGTCTAGGGAACGAAGGCCACCTTTTTGACCRAAACGACGCTCGTCTCCTGTACTGTTGAAGCTAAAGCTGAATAATGTCAATTACTTACTGTTTATTCTGGCAGTATAAGTTTGGTTTTATTTTCTAAATGGATGCCAGTGGCATACAGTATTGATTCTTGGTTAGACTAGAGATTGCAACAATCTCTTCCYGCAGCACACTTTGTTATTTTTGTTTTCTTCTTTTTGATTTGAGCTTTTGAAATCCATCATGTGTCTACCTGCCTTCTTAGCACGTAGACCTCAGAAACAAAGCATCTGGTCTCACCATTGCCTTCTAGTTCACTTGCAGGTATTAATCTGGGAACCARTTTCCTTTTAGCGTCTTATTTTCTCCTCCACATGAAGGAAAAGTCTGTCATTCTTAGGATTCTCCTTTTTTACAACCCTTACGAATTTCTGCGCCAGCTGGACACCTACTGAAGGGCTAGGCAAGGCATCCTCCATAGGCTCTGTCCTTTGGATTCATTTCTTTCTTGGAGTCTAGAAGAACCTAAATTTATCAGCTCTTAAAATGCTGTTCAAGACCAAATAAATTTTTAGACTTGAAATCTAGTGGCTGGAGAGAAAATAGCAAATGAGATGAGCTTGATTTGTCAAATTGTTTCAAAGTCAACATTTAAAGGTTTAGCCCAGTGAGGTAAAAGTTTTGTATCCAAACTGTTTGGCTGAAATGAACTGTTTGTTTGTTTCCATTCAGTATGATAAAATATTTTGCAGTTCTTGCTTTTTAAGTAGGTGATTTAAACTAGGAGGAGAAAAAGGAGATAAATTATGGCAAGTATTGCATGATATGATCATATGTATTCGTATACTGTATTTGGCTTTCAGATTTAATTCTCTCTTAAGTATAGTGGAAAAGTTTTATTTAGAGAAATGAAAAATACAGTAATGAGGTGGAATAATACGCCACARGTACCTAGCAAGATGAAATACACATAGCTGACAAATGCAAATTCTTTGTTCTCTTGTTCTGTATTGGTTCATAAAATGTTAAAGAAATGTTGGTAATTGTGAATGGAAAGCTGCTGTCTACTCTTTAAATCCCTCAATAAACAATTGTTTAATATGAGTAGTTTAATATTTTCCATTCATTGGAGCAGTTACAATGTTCTTGCAGTGCCTTGACACAGCCCATACTGAAGTCCTGAGTGCATTTTAGCTAAACAAATAAGATTTTAATGTTAAGAACGAAACTGTTTCTCCTCCTCTGGAACTAAAGCATCTAATGATTTAGTTTCAGGCTCTTAAGAACTCTTATTGCAGTCTACTCACCTTACACTAMATAAATATGTTTTCCTTATGAATTTGATAAGGTGTTATTTTCCCCCACTGCATCTTATCCCTGCTACTGTTTCCTCAGCTCTCCGCTCTGCAAGCCAAGGTGCATTATCTCAAGTTCCTCAGTGATCTACGATTATATGGAGGACGTGTTTTCAAGGCAACATTAGTGGTAATATTTCTCTTGAAATATTTACTCTGTTTTCTTGATTATTTTCTCTAAATGCCTTTCTGCAAAAGCTGAACCGTGACATTTTCTTTAGAAGCTTTTAAGTTCTCTTCATACACTGAAAAAATAGTTGCTAAACTGAACTAAATCACTTCTTTTTCTTTTCATCTTGAAAATAAGATTCCTTGTACAATTYGTACTTTGACTGGGGATGTGGAGATAAGCAGCATCTATTCAGCAAATACTGCCATCCAATTAACTATAAAATACTAAAATTATTAACCTGGGCAATTCTTGATGATAAAGATTTTCTTTTAACAGAAGCAGCCTTTATACATCCAACCATTCATCCATCTAAAAACTACAGTACAGCCAATATCCAAGAGCAGATTCTTTTACTTTCTATATTTAATTATGTATACTCTTGTGTATTTGATCTTCTTCGAAAACATGAAGTAATCTTTAATGTAGAAATATGAATATGAAGCCTCATGAAAATGAAGAAGGGCAGTAGCAATTGTTATTCCTATGCAGTGCCTATCATGTTTTTACTTTTATTTTTTCCTTTTTATGCTGAAGCAGGGAGAAAAGCGTTCAGAAGTGACTTTGTTAGTAGGGCCACGATACGGAATCAGCCATGTGATAAACACCAAAACAAACCTGGTGGCTCTCTTAGCAGACTTCAGCCATGTGAACAGGATTGAGATGTTTACAGAAGATGAAAGCAGTGTTAGAGTTGAGCTGCATGTCTTAGATGTAAAAGTAAGTTTGGTGTTGATTTATACTCACATAATGTCAAAGACAAAGTTAACATTTTTGTCAWTTTTATTTGAGTTTTTGAGCAAGGTATACTAACTATTCCAAAGATTTTCATGCCATTGATATTCTAGAGGTGCATTTTTACCCCTTTTGGGGTCAGAGTGCATACAGAGTATTTCTTAGRCATTTGAGAGGCCTAAGGTATACAAGACTGGTGGTGTACAGGACTTGTATTCTGTTTCTGATTTTTTTGTTGGCTGACCTAGGGCGACTAGCTTTGCTGTTGTGTTTCTTGATGTCTGTGGTGGTAAGAGGAGATGATGAGGCTGACGTCCTTTTGAAACTCTTTGAGCTATATTATAGACTATACTATGCTGTTAGAAAATTGCCAGCTACATCCAACTGGTAACACAGCAAGTAACCACATAGTGGTTACCAAAGAAATAACCTGTAAAGAGGCAAATTTTTTTTTAATCCCTATAACTCCAGTTAAGTTTTCTACCCTACGTAATGTATGCATGGATATTCGCCTTCTGTCTATAAGCATTTAATTTCTCTTGAAYCCTACCTTTTTGCCTCTGTGGTATCTTGTGGCAGTGAGTGAAGTTTTGTTTATTATATTGTCCTGGTTCTTCTTGGTGTGCTTCCTGTTAGATCCTGTAGCCTTAAGTGAAAGGCTAGAGAATTAATCCTGATAATTAGAGATTGAAGGAAGATGTCTCATTATACTGGGATCTGCTAAAATAAATACAGCCTAACTGTTCTATTTGCTTATCCAAATACATGTAAAACATATACAAGGAATATTTAYTAAGCTTTTGCTTTGAATTATTTAACTTTATTGACCTAGAACTATTGGCCTATATTTAAGTTAATGAAAAACATCTCTGTAAATTAATCTAGATACTCTTTAACAGCAATTTAAGAAAAATTTACAARCTAGTGAATACTGCATCTCTGTCACCTTCCTTAACAACAACAACATCTGAGGATCTCAAGCAACTGTAGACCTGTTACTGTGCTAAGCTCATAGCCCTCTTGAGAGAAAACTAATTTTTTCCCCTTTTTACTGATGGAGAAAATTATATAGAAATGAAATACTTTCCATCTGCTTGTATGTTGAAGGCAATATTGTGTGCCACACTATTTTATATTACCGTGATACTATCTTATTTTAAAATATTATTACTATCTTATTGCAGACCACATATATTCCTGTCTCCATGCCTTTCAACACATGCAATCTTAAACCCAGAGAAACTGGCCTAATGGGGATAGGAGGATGTGGCTAGAATTTGATAAAAAAAAATCTCTCTATGGAGGGAGCAAGTAGGGAATGTGATTGTTTTCTGTGGAGAAAATGTGGGCWCACACAGGTAGTTATTCTCAAGCAGATGGCACTTTTATATCTTGGATTACTGTGAGGTGCCAGATTTAMATATCCAGATTCTGACTATGTCAATACAAGTCTGTTTCTTAATGAATAAATGGGAATAATAAGTCACTAAGTACTGTGAGGTRTGTTTAGTCTACTTATGAAGCATTTTAAAATCCTTGGAATTGAAGGTCTTCAGAAACATAAATTGTTTTTCTCTTTTATTTTTGATTCTTTTCAATGCTTTCTCAAGCGTACATCACTTTGGAGAAGCAGCCAATAAAGGTTTATCTGTCACAGGACTGTTCAGCAAATGAGCAGTAGTTCACAGCACCGCTTTGAGCAATCTAAGATTTCTGTGAAGATCATCTGTTTCTATTAATCTTTGCAAAAAATTTGAGATCAACATAGCATTTCAAATGTTAGTTTTTAGTAGTTACTTGAAAGAACAAAGATCAATTAGCCCGTTACAGGTTTAATAATTTATGTTAATTTTTATAGTTGAATGGTTTGAAAGAAGCATGTACTAAACAGAACATCAAACTGTGCTGGCATGAAATACTTTAAAGAAAGAATAATACTTAGAATTTTTGCATGTTGTTGAAAACTGCTCTTAAAACRTTCAGAGTATTTTGCCTAAGATCCTGCAGCACAGGCATTTAAAACATGACCAGGCCTATTGTGGGTTTGGTAGTAAACTGCGATCTTGAATTATTCTTTGACCACAACCACCATTGGCATCAGTTGCCTTTTCACTAGTAAGAAGCTGAATAAGGAGAGCCATCCCCGTTCCATATTATACTCCCTCTGGAAGAAATTATGCAGGTACCCTGCACTTGGCTTATGACAGTGGTCTTTATGTTAAACTAAGATAATTAGGATAAGCAGATGTCACTACATCTTGTGTGAGCAATAAAATAGATTGTCTATGGTGTAATTCTAACTATGTATCATGATAAGGACTTTGTAATTTTTATTACTTATTAAGGAATTCTAGAGGCTGGCTGTCCTAAGATGTATTTAAGAATAGCAGCTTTTGGTATTAAAAGCYACAGAGACATGAACAAAAAAGGTTTAGGCAAAGAAATTTATGTATTATGGTGAAAGAAAAGGAAATTAAATAAAGTGCGTCTCACATGGATCCTCACATTCAATGTTGTCTAGCCTGGTAGCTATAATCTTTCAAAGCTCTATGGTCTCTCACTTTTCTGCATAGGTTCAACTATTATTTTTTTAACTCAGGCCGATGTCTATCTTTTAAGGACTTTACTTTGTTCATGCTGTAATTTTGCTGATCTTCCTCTGAGGCTCTTTTTGTCTGTGTTCTCTTCATCTTTGTTTGTCTGCTTCTTTTTCATCATTTGTCTCTTTAATAATGCCAGGCCATAAACACTCTTCAATTCTCATTTTGATTTTTCACTGCTGCTGCCTTGTAATGATAACTTTAACCTCACTGCCGTGTCTTTTCGTTCTTCCCTTTCCCCATCTCTTTGACTGCTCTTCCTGTTTGGTTTCTTTACACGTGCTTATGGCACCTGATTTTCTGGCAAGCTGCAGTGATTCTCATACTACAGTAATACTCCAGCTCCTGATGAACCAGGTTCTTAGCCCTGGCAGTTTAAAAATAGCAACAAACAGTGCTTTGGTGAGAGAAATATATCTGTACAAGAAAAAGATGGAGAGTCTTAAAATGGTTAGCTCTTCGTTCAGAAACAGAGCAAGATCAGCTGTTAAAATTGTCCAGCTAGGCATATACCTTACTACAACTCCAATCTTTTCTAAATGCTTGATATTGTTTCATATTGGAAGTGAGGAAAGTAAGTTCACTTGTATATTTTTCAGTGTGGCTTTTGTGATGTAATTCCTTTTGCTTCTATGTAGTAGTATTTTCAGCAGGTAAACTGGTGGAGAAAGAACAGCCTTAACCAAGACTCAATTATATTCTTCTTAGCCTATTATTCTACTGATGGAGTCATCAGACGCAATGAATCTTGCTTGCCTAGCAGCTGGATACTATAGACTGCTGGTTGACTCAAGGCGCTCGATATTTAACATGGCCAACAAGAAAAATGCAGGGAGCCGAGATACAGGTATTCATTGGACAGTATGTTAACGGTGGTCACGTGAATAAAGCAGAATTCTGCTTCTGCCACAGAGAATATCCAGCTGAAGCCAGTGGAACTCCATATAAATACAAGGCTACTCCAAATGAGATTTGTTTGCTGAGTCAGACCCAGCACTACAGTATACCATTTCAGCTTTATGATGTTCTAATATTCAGCTTTTGATAGCATCTTAGTTGACAAGTAAAACAAATCATGATTTTTTTCGTAACATAGTGCAACAACTGCATGGTAATTTATTTATCTATGAGTGTTATTACTTTATATACATTTATCTTTTGTAAGAATACAAATGGTGTTGAGGGAAATGGTTGGGGATTTGGTTTTGTGTTACTGTTCCTGGAATACTGTTTGTAGCTAGCTGTAGTTTAGTTTTGTACTGCAGTATAAAAGTACCAGTTAAACTTCAGGTCGTTAAACCAACAACTATTTAGCTTAGAGTAGAGGTGATTTGGAAAGTGTTTTTGAAGTGTTTGATGGCTCAGCTGTTTTATTTAAAATGCTTGCTGCTCACCATTAACAAGTTATTGTTTTGCATGCATTTGCTCTGTGATTTCACAATGTTACTTTTATTTCACCACCCTATAGGAACTGAAAATAGAGGGAAGCATAGTCTCCTTGCTTCTGAGTGGAACTGTGTACCAAGAACTACCACATTCCTGGCTGAAGGAGGTCAAGAGACTCAAATATCCTTTGGTGATCCAAAACAGAAGACTATAGATGTTTCTGAAAGTCTGTTATGTCAAAAGGAACATAGACATCTGTACATAGAAAATACTTATAATTCAGGTGGATTTGATCCGCATCTGGTGAAGCAAAGTGACTCCACTGAAGCAGAAGAAAATAGAAATTTTAATCAGTCTTCACTGCTGTCACTTTCAGGATTGGAATCTAGCAAGAAAGCACAGGATTCCCCTAGGGGAGCAAAAGTTTCCTTTATATTTGGAGATCACAACTTGGATGGTATCAATCCACAAACTCTTGGCTATGAAAGGCTTTTGGATGAAAGTCCAGAAGTACTAGAAAAACAGAGAGCCATTTATATWAGTAATGCCAATGACCTTAAAGGCCTGGAATTGTCACCAGATGCTGAAAGCATTCAGTTTGCTGCAAATTCTGTTTACGCAACTATAAATGAAAGTAAAATATTTGGAGCTGCAGAAGGGATAGAAGAGCCTTTRTTACATGATATTTGTTATGCAGAAAACACAGATGATGCTGAAGATGAAGATGAAGTAAGCTGTGAAGAAGACATTATGGTAGGAGAAATCAATAGGCCAGCTCTTCTCAACCTTTCTGGGTCTAGTGATGACATTATTGATTTGACTTCACTTCCACCTCCAGAAGGTGATGATAATGAAGATGATTTCTTATTGCATACCCTAAATATGGCCATTGCTGCTCCTCCACCTGGCTTCAGGGACAGTTCAGATGAGGAAGACTCACAGAATCAAGCAACTCAGCCTAGAGAAGACAAGGAGCAATCTAGTAATCTAGGCAATGATGACATTCCAGTGTCGCTTATCGATGCTGTCCCTACTAATGCAGAGGGAAAGTGTGAAAAGGGGCTAGATGATGCTGTAGTCTCTACACTTCAAGCACTAGAAGCTTTGGCTGCTTCAGAGGAACAGCAGACGAATGACAATTCAGGTTCTTTCACCATAGTTACATTTATTCATTGAAAATCATTCCATTTCATCCATTTAGCTTTGGAAATACTTCATTTCCTGAGGGTTTTTTTTTTTTTTTTTTT